>NC_053389.1:512864887-512972387 GCF_905171765.1 Bufo bufo | reverse complement strand
TTGCAATAGCTGGAGGGCTGGGCATCCCTGGTCTAAGCTGATTATTAAAACAGTTCTTCCTAAATGCCTCTGGAAAAGAAGATTGTTAGGTTAATATTTACCAGTCCCTCGCTCCACAAATGCCACTGTCCCTTCTGCGCTTGCACAGTAAGAGAAGAACACATATCCAGTAGGGACCTAAGCAAAAGAGCTGACAACTTGTGCGAGCGCAGTGGGGACCTCATCAGAGCAAGGCACTGGTAAGTATTAACCTAACAATCTTCCTTCTACAGGGCATTAGAAAGAACTTTTTTTTAAATAAATAGCGCAAAGAACCACTTTAATAATAATGCAGTCATCTTTTATAGTGTAAGTATTACACATAATGTTATGTAAGCCATTTGTCCAGCCTGCATCTCTGTATGAACATATATGAAGTGCACTAGAGTGCAAGAATTGTGGGGAATACTGTTGGATGAAGGGATGAGAAATAATCGTTATTAGAGAGGAGCCAATATATAAAATATGATAGGCTTGTCAAAAATTTCTTTTTAGAGTATTCTTAAATCTGTGGATATTGAGAATTAACGAAAAAACCAGTGGAGATAATATATCCAAATTGATATTACTTTATTATAAAAAATATAGAGAGAAAGGGCAGGATGGAAAAAGTATACAGAGAAGCAAAGGGCATATATACCACTGGACTATCATGTATCCCCACAAGGCTGATAAGCACTTAGCGGGTACCAGGTCCGTGCTGTGACACACAAGCATAAAATATGCACCAGAAAGGTGTATAATATAACATATACACACCCCAATGGAGAATTGCACAATATACTGCAATTATCTCAACAGAGATTCACCTCCTGACGAAGCCGCTGAGGAGAAACGCGCGTCGAGGTCTTGCGCTTAGGGCTAGGATATCCATTTGGGCTTGGTCATGTCTTCAGGTACGTCCCAGGATTAAGTGTCTATTGAGACACCACTTTAGACACTACCATATACAGCTTCTATATTGGGCCTATGTTATTGATCAGGCTATTCAGACATTATTGTGTGTTGTGTGTAGAATAGGCTGTGGATATTTTTGGTACCAGGCACTATATATATCTATGTTGCTGATGGTTGCCATGGACGCTGGCTGTGGATCGCACAAACATCTATGAATCTCTGTTGAGATAATTGCAGTATATTGTGCAATTCTCCATTGGGGTGTGTATATGTTATATTATACACCTTTCTGGTGCATATTTGATGCTTTTGTGTCACAGCACGGACCTGGTACCAGCTAAGTGCTTATCAGCCTTGTGGGGATACATGATAGTCCAGTGGTATATATGCCCTTTGCTTCTCTGTATACTTTTTCCATTCAGCCTTTTCTCTCTATATTTTTTTTATAATAAAGTAATATGAATTTGGATATATTATCTCTACTGGCTTTTTTGTTATGACATTGTATGTTACTCCAGGTGGAATGTTGAGCTGTTAGGCCTCATGCACACGACCGTTGTGTGCATCCGCGGCCGTTGTTCCGTTTTCCGTTTTTTTTGGCGGACCCATTGACTTTCAATGGGTCCGTGGAAAAATCGGAAAATGCACCGTTTGGCTTCCGCGTCCGTGATCCGTTTTTCCAGTCCGTGAAAAAAATATGACCTGTCCTATTTTTTTGACGGACAACGGTTCACGGACCCATTCAAGTCAATGGGTCAGTGAAAAATCACGGATGCACACAAGATAGTCATCCGCGTCCGTGATCCGTGTCCATGATCCGTGTCCGTTTTTCCTATCATTTTCAATGCAAACTTGACTTATTTTATTTTTTTCACTTTTCATGTCCGTGGATCCTCCAAAAATCAAGGAAGACCCACGGAAGAAAAAACGGTCACGGATCACGGAACAACGGAAATCCGTTTTGCGAACCGCAAAAAAAAACGGTCGTGTGCATGAGGCCTTAATCGTAGACAGAGAGGTTTTTTGTAGGTTAATAGATATTGAGAATTAATCTGATTGTCTAAAGTATCACATTCTTGAGAACTTGTGCACCACAAGCAAAAATAGCAGAACAGCCAGTAGGGTGGTAGACAAAGATTAGAGAGGAGATATAGGATAATGCAGCACTATGGAGAGCTTTGTGGGTGAGAGTGAGAAGTTTACATAGAATTCCACAACAAACGGACAATCAGTGTAGTGACTGGCACAAGTTAAAAGCATTGGTGAAACGCTTTTACAGATGAGTCTGGCTTCTGAATTCAGGATAAATTAAAGGGGTTTCCAAGAGTTTTATACTGATGATCTATCCCTGTGATGGCTAACCTCCGGCACTCCAGCTATGGTAAAACCTATGACTCCCAAGATATACAATTGGCTGTTCGCAGAACTCCATAGAAATGAATGGAGCATAGCTGGATTCCAGAGGTTAGCCATAACTGACCTATCCTCTGGATAGGTCATCAATATCTGATCGATGGGGGTCCAACAGCCGGGATCCATGCTGATCAGATATCTGAGAAGGCAGTGGCATTTGCAGTAGTGCCACAACCTTCTACAGCTTTTGCTAGGTCATGTGACATGTTCATTGGTCACATGACCTAGACAAAGCTCAGTGAATGGGGCTAAACTGTGATACCAATCACAGCTTGTATACAATGTATGGCTCTGTGCTTGGTTTTCTGAGAGAAGGCCGCAGTGCCGCTGCAAGCACCGATGCCTTCTCAAACAGCTGATCAGCAAGGGTCCTGGGTGTCAGGGAATGTAGCATCAGAAAATTACCTATTGTTTAAATCAAGTTTTTATGTTAAAGAGATTTGTTTTAGAAGTTTTGGTGATTAAAAAAAAAATTATAATTTCACAATGTATACTTAAAAGGAAACTAAATCTTTTCTGAAACCACAAAGGTGCAGTGGTGCTTCTCAGAGCTGTTTTGCTTAGCTTTTCTAGTGAGCAGAGTACGGATCCCAAATATTTTCTATGGATCTATACTTTCCATGCTAAATAACCTGAGCAGTACTGCGAAAACCCAAAGATGCAGATCACCCTGAGAAGCAATGATTTAGGTCCCCTTAAAATATCTGGTGATTTTTTAATTTTTTTTCATTTTCAATGCTATTATCTATATTTAAACAATGTATCTAATATCCTGCAGTTTTTACATTGGCCACAAAAGGTGGATTTAGACAGGCAGATGGGCAGCAGGTTGTTAGGAAGAAAGCGTTCCTTCCGCAAAGTCAGCTGCTCATTAAGTGGAGATGAAGCAGTGATTACTTACACAGTACTGGCAGGAGCGAGCAGTAACTATTGCGATTACTTGTCCTCATACAGCTGCATTGTTTCTGGGCAACACGATCTGCTGCCCAGAAATGATAATTTAGGTGCCTGCACAAATGACAGTTTCATCCAATGAACAAGCATTTCATCTGGTGATCTGCTGCACCATTGGACGGGCAGATTGCCGGGAGCAAGCATTCATAGGAATGTTTATTCACGATAAACTGCCCTTTTATCTGGCCATCTAAATCCATCTTAAGCCTAATAAAATCAGTCATCTCATTATCATCACAGGTAGGATTACAATGAAATATAAGACTCTATATTGATAACATGAGATCAACCAGTCACAATAGATGAAGTCACAGCTTATTTACTCCCTCATCATACAACTACCTCTACACAGGTTACAGAAAATGTCTAGAAAACTCTTCCATAAAATGTAACTGTCCCCTCCAGTCTGTCTTTTCTGTATATGGCCCATGGGGACTGCTGTAAAGCATATCTCTAGATGCTGTTAACAACAGCTCAGGTAAGATAGCTGCCCCCATAATCATATGCAGAAAATAAAATAGGAAAATCTATATTTACAAAAAAAAATAGATTGGAAAAAAGAACATGTATCACTAACTGGTTTTATTTAGCAGGAAAAAAAATTACTTTGTCAAATAAATTCCTTTTTTTTCTATCAGTTAAAATGTATACTAGAAACCTACTGATAAAGTGATTTGATTTTACAGAGTTGAATGCAGTTACAATGTGACTATTTGTCTTATTACTGTATTTCCTACATTAATATACAATATGAAAATTGAAAAGATATTCATTTAATTAATTAAAAATACATAAATCTGCAGATATATACACACTTGTCCTGCATTTCTAATTATAAATTAAAAAAAAAAAAAAAAAACACACCAGTATGTTTTTGTTCTAGCTGTGTGTTCAAGATTTCTTTGTGACATCCAAATTAAAGAGATCTTTACCTTACCTATGCAGATAATAAATATTTATATATTCCACAGTGTTAACAATCGGGGTTTCGTGTCTAACAAAACTGTGGCAGCCTGAGCTACTGAATAATACAGGAAATCAGCATCTTTATCTAGTGCAAGGTGTCAAAACACTGACTTAGATGTACATGTCTATTACATACATATACATAAAATACATTTGAGGATACAAAAATCTATCTTGCAACCCTCCCCTTAGAATACAGACATATCCACCCACGAAGTCAAGTAGCAGAATAAATATTATCGTGACAGCTTATGAAACAAAGCTAGAAAAAAGGCAAAAAATGTAATTGTTTAAAGATGGTAATCGCTTTAATATTAACCTTCAAGAGGTGTAAATACAACATGGTAGGGTGTAATAGACACCATAAGGATTACGATATAATACATAAACTAAAAAAATTGAAATAATGACAATAGTGTCATAGAATTAAATTTATTATTAGTCATTGCTATACATGTATGTACTAAATATACATACACATCAATATAAAGCTTCTCTATTAGATAATCAATTACCGTATTTTTTTGCCCTATAAGACGCAACGGCCCATAAGACGCACCTAGGATTTAGAGGATAAAAATAAAAATAAAATATTTTCCATTACACCTTAGGTCAGACCAGCAATCAGACCCTTAATAGTAATCAAACCTCAGCTTATAGCCCCAATCAGACCCCCAATGTCAATCAGACCTCAGATCAGACCCACAATGCCTCAGATCAACCCCCAACCTTCATCCATCTATCAGCCCCCATATGTCAGGCAGCTATCAGCCCCATATGTCAGCCATCAGTCCCCATATGTCTACCAGCAGCACCTACATGTGAGCCATCAGCCCCCATATATTCAGCCATCAGCCCCATATATCAGCCCCTATTTGTCAGCCATCAGCCCCCAGCACAAATAAAATAAAAAAACTCACTTACCTCTCCTGCTCCTGGATGCCAACACTCCTCACCATCGCAATCCTCACCCGTGTGCGCAGCCCTGCACAGCCGATAGCCGAGCCGAGGACCAGGAAGCGGTGAGTACAGAGCTTTCACCGCTTCCCGGTCCTCCGGTACTAATGAAGCGCTTCCATAATGGAAGTGCTTCATTAGTATTCGCCCCAAAAGACGCAGGGGCATTTTCCCCCCACTTCGGGGGAAAATAAGTGCATCTTATAGGGCAAAAAATACGGTAATTGCCATTAGAAATACTTTTAGTCAAAGGATGAAAATGAAAGAAAATATATATATATATTTCCTTATAGAAAGATTTATTTCTATTACTACCAGGTGATACTTTGAATAATGTATTAGGGAATTGCTGGACTAGAAAATCAGTAAAGTAATTACACATTTAGCAACTGAAGTATTCTAATAACAGATAGGACTGTAAGCCTCCCAGCAAAATTATTCTAGGGGTTTCACAGAGGTTCATTGCTGTTGATACTCCAGTCTTCAGCAAAGTGTTGGGGAACACAGCATCAGGTGTTCAATTCCAATAATCACCTAAGCATTTTTCATTCCTATTAAAAGCAATGGGGTATCCATGAAAGGCATTGATGTGCCAGGTCTACCAAAGTAGGAGGTGGTCTTTGCAGCCGATCTCTTCTCTCGCTTATGGATGACGGTTTTAAAGTTACTATGTCATTTGAAACTAATTTATAGGGTAAATCACATTTTGACCTTTTTGTCAAATATTTCAATGAGCTACTAAAATGAACAACAATTAAAAGGAACCAATCAGGAGCTTCATGCTGATCCAAATATCAGTCAAGTCAAGCTGGACAGGGAGAAGCCATTTCAAAGGCTGCAGTGCAGTCTAAAAATGAGTCAGTGACAAGGGGGTGGCTACCTGCTGGCCTGTCGCCACCCAGCTTGGCTTGATTGACAGATCTCTTGTTAGTTATGTAACGGGAGAAAGGTGTCAATCAAGCCAAGCTGAGTGGGGAGAAGATGGAGCTGCCCCTGTGATTCTCTGCCCATTCCCAGCTTGAGATTTTATGCTGCCCATGGTCTGGGCAGCCACAGGCTCATGATGGATTCCCCTTAAACTAAATTGTTCATAGGAAGATTTTAAAAATACATTACAGTTCTTAAACTTTATGCCTTGTCAGGCAACTGACTGACAAATTTTGACAAAAAGCCAGCCTTTGTCTGCACACAGGCACAATAAATAAAATACAGTACAAAACTATATAGATGTAGTGAAAGCGTGGGATTATCCAAGAGAATTACATGGAGAACTATATTAGGTTTTTGAGAGAAAGAGCCTTTGTTCCCAGAAAAATAATTGAAAGCTAGGCATTTTTTGCAAACTTTTTTTTAACATTCTGCAATAGGGACTATTAATTCTAAACAGATTTGGATTGTTTTTACACAGTCTGTGTAAATTAGGTCCAGAGGTGTAAGAGGTAGATTAGCAGTCAATAAGGATATATATTATATTCTTAAATAACTCAATAAGACAATATATGATCTTGCAATAAGCATTCCATAGATAGAGAGTAAGCAGAACATAAAACAAAGGTACTTTTAAGAATATGCATGATGATAATGTACATAGTCACACTTCTATAATCCCAGGCACATGCCGTTTTCCTGTATGACTGGGTTTTAAATCAAACAATGTTAACTTTTTAAAATATTATTTCGATCTGACAGCTGTTAGGGATCACAAGGTAAATGGATTCAGACAATTCTGACCTAGCTTCAGGCGAAAAAAATGAAAACATCAGAAAACTCACTAAAATGAAAAGTTTGTCAGATTTACTACTAGATTTAGAAAAATAAAGAATATAGCCATAACATGGATATCCAGGAAATGTTGTTCCCATGATGTCAGATGCAAAGGTATTTACCCAAATCCTAGGATTGAAGTCCTACATTATGCAGTATAAAATTGCACCTCATAAATATCTGGCTACAATATGAAAACATTTCACAAAGTTTAGATTCTCAATAATTGCAACATATAGCCTTATGTGAAAATCTGAAATAAATGCAGAGTAAGGCTGGAGTTTTCTGTGTAACAATTTCTAAAGTGGCAATAACTTCAGACACATGGCACTATATGAAGGCTAGCGGGGCTTGGTTGTGTAACTACAAACACTTGTTACTGCTGTGGGGATTCGCTCTAGTAGTGAGGATTAGCGGGTGCAGCACAAAGGCAAAGTATAAGTTCTTGGTTCAAAACATCAGTGTTTATTCACACGTGAAAGCAAAACAAAAACGCAAGTTGCTTGGTGATCGTTCACACACATGAAAAGTTCATATACAAAACAGTCACCTTTTCGCCTGCATGTTACTTCACACCCTGTTTGAAGTTATGCTTTGTCAAGTCCACAGGCAGGCGTTAGGTGGCCTGTTTGTCCTCACAGGGGTCTGAGCCCTCCAGCCCAGCTCAAGCCACGGATCCCAACACACCCCTTAGATCACAGCACACAGACCTCCTGAGCTCCACTGTCAAACGGAGGTAATCCTTCCCACCTGGCAGTGCTGGCTGGTTTTTATGCCTGGCAAAACCCGGCCTGGAACATGGGGAGCAGTCACCCACTTTGACTACTCCCAGTAAGAGCCATCCCGGATCAGCTATTACAGCCATACTAAGTATCAAGGTGTCAAACAACTGCTGCTGACACATAAAAACCGGCTCTTACTCCACCAAGGCCAGGAACCTCGGTGACACGTACCTATCATCCACGATGATTTCTTGTACCTTCTTACACTGCCTATTTATTCCTAACAACAAATTGATATGTTGCTATTTAAAAGAAGGATATAAATCTAAGGCCTCATGGAAAAATGTGTACCCATTAATGTAAGCACAGTGCTGGGAAAACGAGAAAATAACAACGTTTCATATGAAAAGTATCTTGACTGCTGAAGCATATAGCTTTAGATAAAGTGATATATTAACCTGCTTAATGAATATGCATAAAATGAACAGGTGTACACATCATGTCCACCCAATATTTGGAAGAACTAGTAGCTAGTGTTGAGCAAACCGAAGACAAACAAATTAACTTCTATCAGAATTTCAGGAAAAATTTGATTTGCCACAAAGCGGAATTTTCTTGCGATCTTCGTGATAGCAAATCTATTTTTCCAGAAATGGCGCCAATAAAAAAATAAATTAAAATAAACATGCTCCCCTCATCCATTTGCTCATGGAGAAGCTGTCGTGATCATCTTAAGTGAAGAAACTTTTGTGAGAGGTTGACGTGTGACGTGATGATCAGTGATGACGTCACTGCGCCTGGCCAGCGTGATGATGTGATGACATCATCACATCACAGTGAGAGACTTTGTGCGGTGTCTTCAATCAAGATGGCTGCGACAGCCTCTCCATGAGCAAATGGATAAGTGGAGTTTTTTAACTCTATTAACCTCTGAAAGGTCTTCATTTTAATCTCAGATGCCGCAACCCGCGATGAACGCAGTATCTGAGGGATTCAATGATGGGGGATCACAGTTTCCTGTCATTGTGCCCTCTGCATACAAAGGAATGCGCTTTGTGACAAAGCAGCCAAATCAAATTTTTCATAACTTTGCTCATTACTACTAGTAGGCATACCAACTCTGATAAGAAAGAAATATTTATTCAGCAAGTTAAACTGATGTGTTTTATTCAGGGTTTCAACCACTATGTTGAAATATTAGATACATTTGTGTTCCAAACAGATTTATGAGCAAATTTATACTTTTTAACTCCAAAGTTAAATTAAGAAAAGTTTTATGAATTCAGGAGCATAAAGAATTCTTCAAGAGTGCCCGTAAAAAAAAAAAAAAATAGCAAGGGGGGTAAATGCTTGTCTAGCATGCCAACTTTAAAAGCTTCACCTAATTTGCATGGAGGGAAAATTAATTCTACTTAATGGGAAACTTATATGGCCTCATGCACATGTCTGTCTGAATTTGTGTCTTTAAAAAATAGATTTGCAAAATATGGGTAGCTTCTGTGTACATACTGTATTTTAATAACTCTCATCAATAAAATAGGCTATTCTCATCTGCAAATAAGGACATAAATAGGACCTACACTGAGTGTGAGCCTTTATCACAGTGCAAGACATTTGCATCCCTAAACATTAATTGTGCCAAACCTAGCTTGTTCTTTTCTATGTCTATGCTCTCTCACTGGGCAGAGTGGTAAAAAAAACTGCTTAATGATTTATTGGCTTCTCTCCAGCTTCTTATTGCATACTAGTGTGCGAAGGTTTAATAGCTGCATGATCCTAGCTATGTATCAGTATATACATAACAGTACATGGGAAAGGTGTGAACTGTGGACGAACAACCTAAGGCTACTTTCACACTAGTGTTTTTTCTGGATCCGGCAGGGTTCAGCAAAAATGCTTTCATTACTGATAATACATCCATCTACATCCGTTATGAACAGATCCGGTTTTATTATCTTTAACATAGCCAAGGTGGATCCATCATGAATTCCACTGAAAGTCAACGGGGGACGGATCCAGTTTCGATTGTGTAAGATTGTGTCTGAGCAAAACGGATCCGTCATGACTCACAATGCAAGTCAATGGGGACAGATCCGTTTTGCTCCGCATCCCAGGACGGAAAGCAAACCGCAGCATTCCAGTATGACATTGGAACGGAATGCATTTTGGAGTGTTCTGTTGAGTTACGTTTTATTCCCATTGACAATGAAGCATTTTTTCCCGGTATTGAGACCCTATGACGGATCTCAATACTGGAAAATATTAATGCTAGTGTGAAAGTAGCCTAAGTAAGTGATCCTGCACAACTAGACATCCTTGGATAACAGTATATAGCCTAGTATATCAATAGGAAAAATTGCAGAATCAGTTGTAATAAATCGGAAATTAATAAAACTTATACACAAAACAATGGTCAATGAATACATTTTACATTGGATGACATAGGCTATTAATGTGACCTTTTAGAAAATGCTTTTTGAAGTAGCAGCCTATGACAAAGGCAATATGATAGTTTATTACAGTAAAGTACATTGTGATGTACTCTAGATGCAATTGTGATCTCTTAAATTTAAAGCTCAAACAAAATCGCATTTTCTGCACATGCAAAATATTATTTTGTAAAGCCTTGATTAATTTGCTGCTATCATTAATTCCCTCCTACCCCATAATCACATTAAAGCATAATAGGCTCACCGTTGTAGGCACTGGAACAATCTCAAAGTGGAATGACAGGGGACTGGAATGATCCTTTTGTCAAGAGGAGTGACAAGGAACTTGAATGATCTGAAAGTGCAACAACAGGGGACTGGAACAATGTAAAAGGAAAAGATACAGCAATAGCTATGACCCAAACTAAGAAGAGTAAGAAACAGTGAAAGTCAAAGACAGAAAATAAAATTGGAATGATTCTAACAGACAAGGCATGGAATTCCAAGGCTGTATGTATCAAAAACATTAGCAAACACAGAGTAAAGCATGTAAGAGAGGAGATGTGCAATGGATGACTTCCATACTGATGTACTAACGGAAAAGGCTAAAATGTCATTTAAAACACACAGTATCTCTATATATCTGTTCAACAACTATAATAGATGGTGAAATACAAAAATATAGTGTAGGATACTTTACTATATTACAGTGCTTAAGCAAGGTAATGTTGAAATTCACACACAGCAGATTTTGTGCAGATAATGCTGCGACTATTTCATTCATTTGAATAGAATTTGCAATCTGAAGAGGTTGCCTCATTGTTTGCAGATAGGCTCACACAATTTGATCAGAATGTGTGGTAAGAACCTCAGATGTCTAATTGACTATGTATAGTAAATTCAGAAGCAATGCAGTTCTAAATAATGTATACATGATTTGATCCATAATTCATAATAATCCATATATTAAATGTTTGCACATGTAGTGTTTGTTTGCTTTTTTGCACCATAAATCCAAATAGGGTTTGTGAACATTCTAGGGGAGATTTATCACTGTTTTAATGCTTTTGTGGTGCAATAGTCACAAACTAGCGTGCACACCATATTTGTGCCATAATTTGAGACTTTTAAAACTTTTAGCAACATTTCTAAAGTGGCGATTAAAGTGGTTTGGCTTAGTGAGGGTGTTGGAAAGCCACGTGCCCTACCATAGTTATAATAATTTATGGAAGAAACTTTTGTAAGTTATAGCTCAAGTCTACATCAGCCTAGATTTTAATTTTTGATGCATGGAGAGTCAGAGATGCTCCTAATTTATTTTGAGGCTTCTGCCCTCTTAATAAATTAGGCATATCTCATTTCGACACACAGGAAATTAAGAATGGCATAGGAATTGCCAGTCTTGATAAATGCTCTGCTACCCCATGTTCAGGCTACAGAAACAAACCATTTTGGAACAGAGTTCTCCTGCCAACATTTCTGTAACAAGTCTGCCACAATATACAATAACAGACTTCAACAGAAATACTATCACAAAAATCTTAGGTATGGGGTATGCTTTAGTAATAAAAATAAATAAATAAAAATACTCTACATGTTGATGACTTCAAGAACAGCAGTTTAGATTATATGATTTTTAATTCCACACTATGGTAAAAAAAAAAAAAGCCAAAACTCATGCATATAGAACTGTGGTGTTTTCCATCCATTACTTTGGACGATCTGATCACTTTAATAAAAAAAATTTTTATTACAGTAAAGTTCTACAAAGATAAAATATTTATTTGGTTGAAAGTATGGCAAATACATAGTCCCACCTAAAACAAATGCATACAATGTGGGATCTCTTGTGGGCTCTTCTCTTTGCAAAGAGATGTGCTAGATAAGTACTAATAATTATAGGCTGCCGCATGGCCGTCAACATCAAGACCATACTTTAAAGTTGGATGAGTGCATGATAGTTTAAAGTAGAGTTTATTTTAGTATAGCAGAAAGACTAAAAATAGTAACACAGAGAAGACAGAATATATATGTGCCATACTTTGTTGGTTCGTCCATCTTCACAATTTTCTAACAACTATAATATTGATGGTCTACTTGGACATGTTCTATCAAGTTAAGTACTACTTTTATAGCAGAATTCAGTAAAAAATAAAGTAGAATATAGCCGAGCATCTCAGGATCCATAAATCATGGCTTTATGCAAGTAGTTACAAAATGTTTTAGGCAACTTCCGTGTCCTTATTAATGGCAGTATCAGTACCTGTTACCTGTTACAGTACTGCCTGTTTCTTGATTAAAGTCCCGATTTATGGATCTTGCACAGATAATGGGAGCACAGAAATGAGTGACTTGTATACAAACTTATACTTAGGAATTATACTACCTACATCTCAAATAATATGGTCAGATGGCTCTTAAACTGCAGGGGGAATGGATCCCATTTATTTAATACATGCATATCTAAGTAAATGCAAGACTATAGTCACATGACATCATACACATTTTATATACACTGCCAGTCCCAAAAAAAAAGTTGCAACCAAAAATATTTAGTTGGACCGCTTTTAGCTTTGATTACGGCACACATTCGCTGTGGCATTGTTTCGATAAGCTTCTGCAATGTCACAAGATTTATTTCCATCCAGTGTTGCATTCATTTTTCACCAAGATCTTGCATTGATGATGTTAGAGTCTGACTGCTGCAAACAGCCTTCTCCAGCACATCACAAAGATTCTCAATGGGGTTAAGGTCTGGACACTGTGGTGGCCAATCCATGTGTGAAAATTATGTCTCATGCTCCCTGAACCACTCTTTCGCAATTTGAGCCCGATGAATCCTGCCATTGTCATCTTGGAATATACCCGTGCCATCAGGGAAGAAAAAATCCATTGATGGAATAATCTGGTCATTCAGTATGCTCAGGTAGTCCGCTAACCTCATTCTTGGAGCACATACTGTTGCTGAACCTAGACCTGACCAACTGCAGCAACCCCAGATCATAGCACTGCCCCCACAGGCTTGTACAGTAGGCACTAGGCATGATGGGTGCATCACTTAATCTGCCTCTCTTCTTACCCTGATGTGCCCATCACTCTGGAACAGGGTAAATCTTGACTTATCAGACCACATGACCTTCTTCCATTGCTCCAGAGTCCAATCTTTATGCTCCCTAGCAAATTGAAGCCTTTTTTACTGGTTTGCCTCACTGATTAGTGGTTTTCTTACGGCTACACAGCTGTTCAGTCGCAATCACTTGAGTTCCCTTTGAATTGTGTGTGTGGAAATGCTCTTACTTTCACTATTAAACATAGCCCTAAGTTCAGTTGTTTTTCTTCAATTTGATTTCACCAAACGTTTTAGTGATCGTCGATCACGATCATTCAGGATTTTTTCCCGCCACATTTCTTCCTCAAATACGATGGGTCCCCACTATCTTTCCAGTTTTTAATAATGCGTTGGACAGTTCTTAACCCAATTTTTGTAGTTTCTGCAATCTCCTTAGATGTTTTCTCTGCTTGATGCATGCCAATGATTTGACCCTTCTCAAACAGACTAACATCTTTTGCATGACCACGAGATGTGTCTTTTGACATGGTTGTTTAAGAAATGAGAAGCAACTCATTGCACCAGTTGGGGTTAAATAACTTGTTGCCAGCTGAAAGATAATCGCCCATGCAGTCATTATCCAATAGGAGGCTCATAACTATTTGCTTAGTTAAATTCAGGTGACAACTTTTTTTTGGACAGGCAGTGTATATCCTTATTACATGGTAAAAAAGGATTGTATTATAAATTGGATTGTGTTGTTTAATGCCTACGGACTACATGAGCAAGTTATCATCATAAAGGAATGGTGGTTTTTTGAGTTTGGACCTTTTAGATAAAAGCATGTTTAAATGTAGTACATAACCAATTTACCAATTTCTACTGACTAATGACATATACCTGCTTATAAAACTTGTCTTTTAGATCACAATAAGCTGTAATTTGTTCCACAATTTTGAGCAAATTATTAGGGAATTTATAACATAGCGTATTGAGTAGATAATCTATATTTAATCCTGATAGTCTGGAATAATAGAGAAGCAGGAATGAAATTCAGGAACATCACTTGTGAAAGAACATAGAGGGTAAGGGACAACATTGTTTCCACAATTGCATATCATACCACTATTAGATTGCTTTTATATAAAAAAAAATATGGGAGGGCTAGCCTTATAAGCATTGAGAAGCAATTCAAAGCAATCATAGTGTGTTGGCAAAAGAAAGCATTATCGCACACAACCAGATCATCTAAGTCTCATAATACTTCATCTTTTTCTCAATAGGATGAAGAAAGAAAAGTGTGGCAGGAAGAAAAAGTACAAAAATAATTTCAATCAGCAGAGGCTGCTAACCAAAGACATATTAAAGAAATCTTAAAATGAGAACATGTGAAGCAATTAAAAAAGATATCTGGCCATCTAAGATTGTAATATTAAAGAAAATGGAATGTAATTTTATGTGAGAAAATAAATAATGATTGTCAGCAGGAGAAAATAAGAAAACAAGATTATGCTAGTGAGAAGAATTTCCCCTAACATGCTCTTCTAAAATGAGGCCAATGAAATTATTACTATGTAATATATGGCAGCAACAAGATTGACCTATCTACCTCAAGGATTTAAGTCCTTCAACATTAGTCAAATCCTAAAATGTTCCCACAGTCAGATATTACTATTTTACCTCCGCATATAAAAATTTGAATTTGGTATAATTATTTTTTTTTTAAATAACAACAAATACCCAAACATTATAGGCATCTCTGTATCCCAAAATGCTTGTACTATTAAAATATAAAAATATTTAATCCATATGACAAATGATGTAACAGAAAAAAAAATTATATTGGCCAATTTGCCATTTTTGTTTCTTCACCTCCCCCAAAAATTGAATAAACTGATAAAAAGGTATCACTAAATACTGAAGATCGCCCCTCAAAAAATGAGCCCTCTAACAGCTCCACAGACATAAACATAAAAAGTTATGGGGGTCAGAATATGGCAATGTAAAGAGAAACTAAATTTTTTCAAAAGTAATTTTTTTCCCCCAATATTAAAACAAAAAAAATATATATATGTGGTATTGCTATAATCATACTGACCAAGAGAATGAGGGTAACAAGTCAATTTTACCACATAAGGAACAACTTAAAAACTAAACCCATAAAACTGTCTGAGTTGCATATTTTTTTACAATTCCACTCCCCTTTGGATTCTTTTTCTAGCTCCCCACAACATCTTATGCAATATTAAATGGTGTCTTTAGAAAGTACAATTTCTTCTTCAAGAAACGAGCCTTCATAGGGCTATGAAAACAGAAAAATTGAAAAGTTATGGCTCTGGGAAGGCATGGAGTGAAAAACTAAAATGTTAAAACTTCCGGGACTCATAGGGTTAAATATGTTTGTTTTCTTTTTTTCTGGGTACATTGAAACTTGCACCCTATACTAGTGAGCATTCCCTGCTTGCTTCTATATGTAGTACAAAACCAATTAACCAATTTCTACTGAATAATGACATATACAGTTGCAAGAAAAAGTATGTGAACCCTTTGGAATTATATGGATTTCTGCACAAATTGGTCATAAAATGTGATCTGATCTTCATCTAATTCACAACAATAGATAATCACAGTCTGCTTAAACTAATAACACACAAAGAATTAAATGTTACCATGTTTTTATTGAACACACCATGTAAACATTCACAGTGCAGGTGGAAAAAGTATGTGAACCCTTGGATTTAATAACTGGTTGAACCTCCTTTGGTCACAGCTAAGACAATATCCCGTCAAAGGGAGTAATGATTACGGGTGGTATGTATTATTATTTAGTCACAGGGTACCTCCTGTTATAAAACATTGAACATTAATGTTGATTACATATAAAATAACAAACAGCCACAGACCAACAAAACACAGAAAAAAGAAAAGAAAAGAAAAAGCAACACATCAGGGATGGATGTATACTGTGTATACTCTACGGAGATGTTCCTGTTCCTCAGTCAATGCTTGAGGACACTGGGATCTGGGCAGGTTGGTCGTATATTGATTTGGGCCTATCCCTAGATTTGGCCCTATACTGCATGTGCCCTGCCTAAAAACGGAATAGCTGCCCCAATAGGGGCGATCCCATGTTCAGAAACCTCCTGGAATGCCCTAGACTGACCCTCTTGTGGGATTGTGGGCAGAGCCTTATCGGATGCCTAATTGATGATGGCCTAGTCTAGGTACAAAAAATAACAAAGCTTCCGTACAAGGAGCAGTAGAGCACCACAGCTATAGATGAACTGTGTATTGATCAACAAACGCTCTACACAATGTGTTGTCTAAATGATACAAGAGAATGATGATATCCAATATATACGGTTATCTATGTACATATTCTCCAAACCTGCTGAGTACATATATTGATATAGTTCACAGTACAACTGTTTAATAAGATGCCAAACACATTATTGGTATAGATGTAATGTTATAGGTGCCTGGAATTGCTGCCCTAGAAAAACACATAAATAGGCACCTTGAACCCAACGCGTTTCGCTCACACCAATAACCTGGGCTCATCAGGAGACACTTACTTCAGTGTCCTAATAGGCATCAATACTTCAGTAAAGATAACTTAGTATTCCTTCTCATTACTGACACTAATAAAGTTGTCATACATAACAAACTGTCATGTAATTGTAACAGTACGTTAAACATTCATGATAGATAACTCTTTTGATATGATATAATGGCTCGTCCTTTCAGACACACGAACCAGATCAATAATCTACACACTTGTTTCTAATGGAGGTGATTCCCATGAAGTAGAGACCCGGCAGGGCCAAGATGCTCAAAGGGTACAACACCGTATCAAGGTAGATAGTGTTAGTAGCATACCAGTAAATAGCCAAGTGGGGAATGATCACATATGATAGCTAGTGTGTACCATATCATACAAGATAAACAATGTTACTTGCGTGCCCAGACTAAGTATGGATGGTCCCATGTAATCACTGAGATGTGTGACATGCCAGGGGTGTTCCGATTTGACCCATGATGGTCTGTAGGAGAACAGGGGAAAGTGGCCAATTTAGCCAAAACAGTCACCCTATTACTGACCTAGTCGCAATGGAATTCGGGTCGTCCTTGCTTCCAAACACTTACCTATGTCAGCGCCTCACTGGACTCTATGTGAGGTCGCTGGCTTCTATTTGGAATGTGGTTTAAATAGCCCGCCTAGTTAACAGGTGGGAGGGGCCAGTGGCGGCGTTCTCGCCATCATTAATGTGCGTCTGCAGGCGTTACCGATGATGCAGTACACCCTGCTTCGCCACGTACACTAGTCACGTGACGGCGCGTCACTTAGTCACCAGTCACGTGACACCAGCATGCCTCGATGTGAAGTAGGGGCGCTTGGTGATGACGTAGTATGCATCACCGCATCAATAATCACATGACGACGCGCTGCCACATCATCAGTCACGTGGTATAACAAGTAATCACGTGATGACGCCGCGCTTACCTATGCTGGCCAGATCATATGATGCTGCTACCTAAGCCCCCATTCTTTTATGGCATCCACTAACATGCCCTATTATAGAGAGGTGTTTAAGCAGACACCGTACTGCTCTGAGTCAGAGTGTACATCGGAGTGTTAAGACCTATCCATAATCTCACTGGCACACAAAAACGGAAGCTACCGGTGGTTGGGTTAATGGTTCTACGTGCATGTCTGACAGGAAACATCCATACTATCCATTCTATTTCTGTGCCAAATAAATGTGGGCAGGAATATTCATTTTGTTTAAAATTTAAATTACTTAATGTCAGGAGAGAGTGGGAACGTATAGTGTAGGAGACGGCTACAGACCCTCCCCTTCTCATAGTCGACACTATACTACAATGTTCACTCACTCCTTTATAGCTAAGTCATGGTCAGCTATAAAGAGCAGGAGAAATCAATATTCTCATTTAGTCCCATTGGTGACATAGTGTTTAACATATGAATCCATTTAGACTCTTTCTGTTTCAAGATAGTATCTATGTCCCCTCCCCTGATAGAGTGTTTGATCGTTTCTATCATGGGGAAGCGTAATGTGTTGGGATCCGCTCCATGCTGGAGCACAACATGTCTAGACAGTGGTTTGTCGCGTTTATGGCGAACGTCACCCACATGCTCCAATATTCTCTTTTTAAAGGCCCTGCATGTTTTCCCAATATACATCAGGCCACACCTACACTGTGCCATATAGACAAGGCCCACCGTATTACAGTTTGCAAAAGTGCGAGCTGTATACGTGTAATCTTGATTAGCGTTTGAGAAAGAGTTCCCCACTTCAACAAACGATCAGGCCTTGCATCTCCCACATTTATGGGTGCCGCATCTTCTATCCACAAGCCAGGTGTTTGGCGCAGGGGACGCTTCAAAGTGGCTATGTACTAGTTGATCCCCAATACTACGGCCAAGTCTGAAAGTAATAGATGGATGTTCAGGGAGAAGATCAGTCAGATCCGGATCAGACTTAAGTAGTGACCAATAACGTCTTATTATTTCCCGGACCTGGTGGGACTCAGTGTCATAGGTGCCAATAATCCTTATGACATCTTGCAATGTTTTATTTTTCCCTTCAGAGTGGATTAATGCAGATCTGTCTACAGACTCCGTATGACTCCAGGCCTCATATAGGCATGCGTCAGAGTAGCCCCTCTGTTTAAAGCGATGAAACAATATAGAGGCTTTTCTCTTAAAATCGATCTGATCCGAGCAGTTTCTGCATACTCGCAGGAACTGCCCTTTAGGGATACCCCGTTTCAGCGGCTTGGGATGGAAACTTTCCCATCTAAGCAAACTGTTTGTTGAAGTTTGCTTTCAAAACAATGTGGTCGTTAAGGTGTTATTAGCACTTTGTAGATCCAGGAAAGTTATAGTCTGATACCGCAGCTCATATGTAAAAAATAAACCAATATGGTTTATGTTTAGTTCCTGCATAAAACATTTAAAGTCATCTAGAGTCCCGGACCAGAGTAAAAGAATATCGTCGATAAATCTCGACCAAAATGTTATATACCTAGTCCATTTCATCATATCATCAGTGAAGACAATAGTGTCCTCCCATCAGCCCAGGAGCAAGTTAGCGTATGTCGGAGCGCATGGGCTCCCCATCGCTGTGCCCCTGAGCTTGTGGTAGAAGCGGCCATTAAAACACAAAATAATTGTGATTCAGCGCAAAGTCTAAAAGCCGTATCACAAAATGATTGTGGTTCTTTAGATCAATAGATCTAGAATCTAGAAAGTACTTTACTGCCGCCAGGCCTTTATTGTGAGGGATCGACGTGTAAAGGGCTTCCACGTCAATGGAGGCCAACCAAACCCCTGGGTCTAGTGTGATGCCTTCAATGCGTTTCAGCAGATCGGTTGTATCACAAAGATACAATGGTAGTGATGTCACAAAGGGGCGTAATATCCTATCAATGTAGGTGCCCACGTGTTCCGTAAAGCTCCCTATCCCAGATACAATAGGACGACCCTTGAGGGGGACGATACCTTTGTGGATCTTTGGAAGACAGTAAAATGTAGCCACCTTAGGGTTTGGTGGTCCAAGATAATCGCGTTCCTGTCGATCAATAAGTCTCCCCTCAAGGGCCTCCTGCAGGATCTGAGATAGTTTCTGTGTATATACTATGGTTGGATCATGTTTCAGTAGCTCATAGCTAGATCTGTCGGATAAAAGAGATACACACATATCGCAGTATTGTAGATTGGACATCACCACCACATTTCCCCCCTTATCTGATGGTTTGAAGATGAGGTTCTTATTTATACTCAGGTTACGTAGTGTTTCCATCTCCATAGATGTATAGTTTTTACTTATACCACTTGGAGTAGGTGTAATATTTTCTAGATCTCGAGTGACTGATTTCAGAAATAAGTCTATATGAGCTTCTCCTAATGTTTTCGGAGGCATTCTGGTGCTTTTGTTTTTAAGGTTGGTAAATGGACCTTGGTCTTTAGGGCGATCATTATCGTCCAATAAATCTACCAGGACATCATAACCTACCAAGTCACTTGGTTCTAATCCTAATTCCAAACTTCTTTTCTTATCGGACGCACAAAAAAACTTACGCCATCTAAGTTTCCTTACGAATAAGTGAAGGTCCTTTACCCATTCAAATGGTCTAAAGTGTGTAGTGGGTACAAAGGATAATCCCTTGGTGAGTAGCCTTTGTTCCACATCAGATAAATTTGCTCCTGACAAGTTTAGAAACACAGGTTGAGCTTCCTGCGTAGTCAATGTCTCTTGACCGGCTGGGTTTTTGATTCAGCCGATCCCTCAGTATGTACGTGTTGGAGGGAGGTTGGCCTAAAAAAGGGACATTGGCTACACCTGAGGAAGCAGAAGATGAAGAGGCATCTGACGAGGTTGCCCCCAGTAGATTTGATGTTGATCTCTCTGCTTGCTCTAGTCCGGCGGGTATCACCGCCCTTGGGGTTGGTAGGGAGGGGGTCTGTGTGCCCCATGGTGCCCCAAACTTTTGATTAGTTGGTTGATATCCTTTCGATTGAGATCTAGGATTATAGTAGTTCCTCCCCCTGCCAAGGCCTCTACCCCTCCAATTAGGCCTACGGTTCGGGTAGTGATATTGCTGTGGCTCGTAGTAATCTAAATCAAAGCTCTCAGGCTCTGAAGCAGACCCTTCACTAGCTGATGCCTTTTCAGTGGACTGTGTTACTGTATATGCGATTGAACCTCCTTTGGCAGCAATAACTTCAACCAAACGTTTCCTGTAGGTGCAGATCAGACGTGCACAATGGTCAGGAGTAATTCTTGACCATTCCTCTTTACAGAACCGTTTCAGTTCAGCAATATTCTTCGGATGTCTGGTGTGAATCGCTTTCTTGAGGTCATGCCACAGCATCTCAATCGGGTTGAGGTCAGGACTCTGGCTGGGCCACTCCAGAAGGCATATTTTCTTCTGTTTAATCCATTCTGTTGTTAATTTACTTCTATGCTTTGGGGCGTTGTCCTGTTGCAACACCCATCTTCTGTTGAGCGTCAGCTGGTGGACAGATGGCCTTAAGTTCTCCTGCAAAATGTCTTGATAAACTTGGGAATTCATTTTTCCTTCGATGACAGCAATCCGTCCAGCCCCTGACAAAGCAAAGCAGCCTCAAACCATGATGCACCCACCACCATACTTCACAGTTGGGATGAGGTTTTGATGTTGGTGTGCTGTGCCTCTTTTTCTCCACACATAGTGTTGTGTGTTTCTTCCAAACAACTCAACTTTGGTTTCATCTGTCCACAGAATATTCTGCCAGTACTGCTGTGGAACATCCAGGTGCTCTTCTGCAAACTGTAAACGTGCAGAAATGTTTTTTTTTTTTTTACAGCAGTGGCTTCCTCTGTGGAATCCTCCTATGAAATCCATTCTTGTTTAGTGTTTTACGTATCGTAGATTCGCTAACAGGGATGTTAGCATATGCCAGAGACTTTTGTAAGTGTTTAGCTGACACTCTAGGATTCTTCTTCACCTCATTGAGCATCATTCACATCAGGCAATGCATCTTGTGAAAAGCAAACCCAGAACTGGTGTGTGTTTTTTATAGGGCAGGGCAGCTGTAACCAACACCTACAATCTCATCTCATTGATTGGACTCCAGTTGGCTGACACCTCACTCCAATTAGCTCTTTGAGACATCCGTAGTCTAGGGGTTCACATACTTTTTCCACCTGCACTATGAATGTTTACATGGTGTGTTCAATAAAAACATGGTAGCATTTAATTATATGTGTGTTATTAGTTTAAGCCGACTGTGATTGTCTATTGTTGTGACTTAGATGAAGATCAGATCACATTTTATGACCAGTTTGTGCAGAAATCCATATCATTCCAAAGGGTTCACATACTTTTTCTAGCAACTGTACCGGCTTATAAACCTTGTCTTTTAAATCACAATAACCTGTAATTTGTTCCACAATTTTGCGCAAATTATTAGGGAATTTATATCATAGCGGTATTGAGTAGATAATCTTTATTTAATCCTGATAGTGTGCAATAATAGAGAAGCAGGAATGAAATTCAGGAACATCACTTGTGAAAGAACATAGAGGGTAAGGGACAACATTGTTTACACAATTGCATATCATACCACTATTACAACTTCTGTCCATATGACATATTAATACATATGAATGTCATGCCAGTTTGGCTCCTGAGACCTATCATACAGTGTTGTAGGAAGAGGTTGTGTTTGGCACTTGCCTTGGATAAAAAGCATGCTTACACATATTAAACACTTGTTTCTATTCATAGCCTGATCAGTAAGTGAGCATAATCCTAGACATGGTATGCCACAGTACTTTTTTTAAAAGAAAGAATAACTTTTTATCCAAGGAAAATGATGGACACAACTTCTTAACACAATGTAATATCAGCAGATTGCCAGGGCATAGACAAGCCACAGTCACCATCTTCCGCTTTAACACGGATTGTCTTTGTGAGACAAATGATGGAAAATGAAAAACTTTATTTGGGAATGAGAAGCCTGCTGGTATAGAGTATTCCAGATTGGAAACAATTACATTATTTTATAGAATAGTATCATCCAGCTAGAGACATGAAAACTAAATAGGGGTAAATTTACTATTAGATTTACGTCTGTTGGAGTAAAAATGTCACAACATATTTTGAGGTAAATTTTGTGCAATTCGCCTTGGTACGCCACTTTTCTTAGTGTTCTATGTTTAGGGAATATGTTTAGTGTTCTATGTCTAGGGAATGGTTTTACACCAGTTTTAGTGTTGTCAAATTAAAAAAATATATATATTCGCAACCTATGCCAGGCAGACCTCTGGTGTATTTTTTTATGACTAAGTCATACAAAACAACGCAGTTGCACCAAATACATGAAAACTATGCATGATTTCATAGATTTGGCTCAACCAGACAATACAAAACCAGACTTAAAAGTGACACAAAAATGATTTTGAATGATAAATGTCCACTATAATATGTATTGTGAGTGGATCCATCCTTGTACTTATGCTATTTTTACTTACACATATATTCACTCCATTCATGCTGTCTACTTTTAGAGCTCTGTATTGCTGATATGAATGTATAGCAGTTGATTTGCAAATTATTTGCATCTCATTATTAATTATGTTCGTTTTTAGTTGTGCTTTCATTTATAAGATATGCTAGACAAGGTCTTCATCACAACTTGTGCTAGTTTATTCTGCCTACCATAATGATTAACTTCTTACTTTTATGTTAGGATTAGTTCACATCTGCATGGTAGCTTCATTCATAGCCTCCATCACACATTCTGTTAAAACTGGTGGACAAAATAGTGCAGCACTATTTTGCCTGCCCTATGATATAAAACCAATGGACCCCGTTACAGTCGAAGGAGTCCGTCAGTCATCATTCATGTCCATTATGCAATGGATTCAGCGTTTATCCTATGTCTGTTATGCGGTTTCTATAATGGAGCTGAACCATGGAAATGAGAATGCAGATGAGAATACAGTCTTATGCCTCATTCACGTGTCAGTGTTCAGTCAGTGATTTCCATCATTGATTTTGAGCCAAAACCAGGTGCAACTCTAAACACAGAACAGGTGCATATCTTTCCCTTATACCTTATCTCTGTGTAGCTCCAATCCTGGTTTTGGTTCACAATCACTCATGGAAATCACTAACCAAAACACTGATGAGTGAATGAGGCATTAGGCTGGGTTCACACTTGAGCGTTTTACAGCGCGTTCAAACGCGCTGTAAAACGCTCAACACATGAAAACCAATGCTTCCCTATGGCCCTGGTTCTCACTTGAGCATTTTACAGCGCGTTTGAACGCGCTGAAAAACGCCCTACGCTCCAAAAAGTTCTTGAGTTTCTTTGGGGCGTTTTGTCGCGTGTTTGCGGCCATAGGACACTGCTGTCAATCACACAAACGTGCGTAATACGCGCGTTGACTATGGACAAAAACGCGCGACAAAAACGTGCGTTAAACGCGCATATCAAATACGCTCAAGTGTGAACCCAGCCTTAGTGTTTGTTGCCCCAGAAAATCAAGTAAACATAGGAAAAACAATTAAAAAAACGGGCTGATGATTACATGAAGGCTTTCATTATAACAGTGATAAACTCATACCAAGAGCCCTAAACACATGTTTGACTCCTCAAAGAGACAGAAACTAATAAGCTGCAAATAA
The DNA here is from genome assembly GCF_905171765.1 of Bufo bufo. Lineage (NCBI taxonomy): Eukaryota > Metazoa > Chordata > Amphibia > Anura > Bufonidae > Bufo > Bufo bufo. The sequence continues at coordinate 512,947,995 of NC_053389.1, read as the reverse complement.
CCATTACTGTCAAATGTAAGACTGTAGTTAAGCTGTCAGAACTAGGACAGCAGCGGGCATATGTCAGCAGCGATAAATGAATATATACAATATAAAAATAGGAAAAATTACGTTAAATATATTAGGAAGAGTACTTTATATCAAGTAGGAGATACAGTTAACAGGAACTTATCGTTGTTTTATAGTCTGTCATTCACATATGCTCTTGGCTCTATTTAGTATGGCAGTTTTGCACTGTATTTTCCATAGATTGATCACTTCCTCCTCTGGTAAAATTACCTCTACTCAGTGCTGAACAACACAAGACACAAAGAGTGATGCATTCAGTGTTTGCTGCCCTGTCACATGTCATCAGGAGAGATGACTATTCAACTGCTTTTAAATGGTGGAAAGTGTAGTGAAATGACACTACTGCGGTCCCCACTGCATAGTTTGAGCGCTGCCGCTGCCATTATCGTCTGTCTGTTAAATATACTCATATACAGTGCTGGCTGTCTACACTAACAGATGTATAGACTCAAGAGACAATAGTTTACATACTTCTATTACAAGATTCCAAGCCAAATTCTAGCACTTACAGATACAAGAAGGCAGAGAAGCAACTTCATTCATTTCATGCTTAGTTGTGTTTTATGGCATTTGTACAATATAGTGCAATCATTACTTTTGGCAAGAAAGCCAGCTATAAATGTCCTCTGATATAGAATGATGCAACTTTGTTGCATTGTTCCATAGTATATCATAAAACTAATAGGGGTTGGTATACTATTTTTTAGGCCTCATGCACACGACCGTTGTTTTGGTCCGTATCCGAGCCGCAGTTTTTGCGCCTCGTATGCGGACCCATTGACTTCAATGGGGCCGCAAAAGATGCGGACAGCACACCGTGTGCTGTCCGCATCCGTTGCTCCGCCAAAAAAATATAACCTGTCCTATTCTTGTCCGTTTTGCGGACAAGAACAGGCAGTTATATTAATGGCTGTCCGTGCCGTCCTGCAAATTGCGGAACGCACATGGACGCCAGCCGTGTTTTGCGGATTCGCAATTTGCGGACTGCAAAACACAACAGTTGTGTGCATGTAGCCGAAAATAGAAACTCTACCACAGGAACCATGGCTACAGCAGCGTAGGTGTGTGCATTAATTCTACACAACCATATCCTTTTATATTTGAGAACTGATCTCTTTTAAATCATGATGTCTGCATAAACACTCCTCAATATCGAAATTCCAACACCAAAAAGAACAAGCTGTAATATTGTATAAATAAATGAAGTAGCAAGTTTCACTAAGGCCTCATGCACACGACCGTTGTGCGTTTTGCGGTTCGCAAACCGCAGATCCGCAAAACACGGATGGCGTTTGTGTGCGTTCTGCAAATTGCAGAACGGCACAGACAGCCTTTAATATAACTGCCTATTCTGGTCCGCAAAGTGCTGTCCGCATCTTTTGCGGCCCCATTGAAGTGAATGGGTCCGCATCCGAGCCGCCAAAACTGCGGCTCGGATACGGACCAAAACAATGGCCGTGTGCATAAGGCCTAATTCCTGCAAATACTTACATTTTTAAGCACCTAGCTCCAATCTGTGGTATGTGGGAGGGGAAACGTTTTTTAGCCACATGAAACCTCAAAAATCAGATCAAGTCACGTAAAATTGTTGTGTGATGCCTCCCGTTTGGCAACATACAAATTATCTCCACTTGTCTCACTTGTGTGATCCTTGAACTGAGAGACCTTGGTTTATCACTCCAGCAAATCACTACACACCTAGGCCAATATTTCACCACTGTTGAACATTGTGTGTCCCGATGGTTGGAGAACAAAGACAAACTGTAATGACAACAAGTGGAGCACAGAGGTGAACCTCTGTACAAATGCATCATCTGCTTTATGATAGCCGAGATTAGTCTAGAGACCAAGAGGACAATGCCATGAAGAGGCCTTCACAAGACAATATAACACTGGTCCTACTCCCGGGATTAGGTCGGGACAGCATAATGTATGCCAGCTGAATCCCTCTAGTTTTAATTTCAAGTATACTAAGGCTACTTTCAAACTTGCGGCAGAGTGATCCGGAAGGCAGTTCTGTCGCCAGAACTGCCTGCCGGATCAGGCAATCTGCATGCAAACGGACAGCATTTGTAGATGGATCCGGATGCAGATCAGTTTCACAAATGCATTGCAAGAACGGATCTGTCTCTCTCTTGTCATATGGACAAATGGATACATTTCAAAAGAAATTTCACATTTTTACGGATCCGGCATTCCGGTATTTTTAATGCCGGATCTGGCACCAATACATTTTCAATGTAAATTAATGCCGGATCCGGCATTCCGGGAACTGATCCGGAATTTTGGACGGAGAGAATACCGCAGCATGCTGTATTTCCTCCGTCAAAAACACAGTTCAGTGACTGAACTGAAGACATCCTGACGCATCCTGAACGGATCTATCTCCATTCAGAATGCATGGGAATGAAACTGATCAGTTCTGTTCCGGTATTTAGCCCCTGTGACGGAACTCAGTGCCGGAAAAGAAAAACGCTAGTGTGAAAGTACCCTAACAACTCAGCATTACATTGATTTGGTCATGGAACCAGTGGTATAGACATTTCCCCAAAGTGCCCCCATGTGTGCATGTTGCTCACATCAAGCACATCTGGGACATCATTGGTCAGCAATTGTAAAGGGAGCTGCCAGCAGCCCAAGTGCATTCAACGTGGCAGGACATTCCTCAGACAACCATTAATAACCGAATTTATAGCATGCAAGCTTGTCTAAGTATGTTTGATTCTGAGTGTGGCACTTTTACTCAATACCGAAAAAATACAGATGTTTTGAATTTTGTTTACATTTTTTATCATTTGCTTAACATTAACATGGCTATTAATCTTGTAATTTCCATAATTCCACTACTTTTCCTTCTTGGTATTGCAATTTCATTGTTGAGGAGTATATGCAAAGAAGCATAGTACTCCTCCTGCAGTCAATGGTGTGAAGGAAAACTGGACTAGTTGCCCACAGCAACCAATCAGATTCCAGCTTTTATTTTTCAAAGCTCCTTTGGCAAATGAAAGGATCAAGATGATTTCTGAAGGCAACTATTCGTTTTCCTTTCCACCACTTTTGATAAATCCCCCTATGTGCTAAATCATCACAGCAGCTAAAATTATTAAACTGAGCATATTATAAAATTAAAAGACACAGGTTTAATGGGCTTCTGTCACCCCCCATTTAGCAATTTTCAGTATCGGACATTAGCTATTTGCTAATGTCAGTTGAGTCCATATATATCACTCTTACCTCTCTCTGTGCTGTAATTTCTTTAAAAAATCATACTTTTATAATATACTAATTACTTCACTACCAGCAACTTGGGCGGTTACTTGCTGGTAGCTGCCGCATCCTCTGACTATAAACACGCCCCCTCTTTCACTTGATAGACAGGGCCAGCGAGCGCTCTCCTCCTCCCGTTGGTACTGTCTGCCCATGAAATCCCGTGCCTGCGCCATACCGGTCCTCATTCGGCACAGGCGCTCTGAGAGAAGGACACTCGCTTGCCCGCTCCTTCCTCAGCGCGCCTGTGCCGATGACGTCAGCCTACACCCGGAAAAGCGTCCTTCTCTCAGAGCGCCTGCGCCGAATGAGGACCGGTACGGCTCAGGTGTGGGATTTCATGGGCAGACAGGGCCAACGGGAGGAGGAGAGCGCTCGCTGGCCCTGTCTATCAAGTGGAGGAGGGGGCATGTTTATAGTCCGAGGATGCGGCGGCTACCAGCAAGTAACCGCCCAAGTTGCTGGTAGTGAAGTAATTAGCATATTATAAAAGTAAGATTTTTAAAGAAATTACAGCACAGAGAGAGGTAAAAGTGATATATATGGACTCAACTGACATTAGCAAATAGCTAATGTCCGATACTGAAAATGGCTAAATGGGGGGTGACAGAAGCCCTTTAATACAATTGGGCACACACTGCACATTCATATTCATAATCATTCACAGAGACACACATTGTTGTTTTATGCTCAATTCAAATGAATTCGGAGACAAAAATAAATTCCAAATTTCTCAGGATGTTGTACAGTCCTGATCAAAAGTTTAAGACCACTTGAAAAATGGCAAAAAATCATATTTTTACATTGTTGGATCTTAACAAGGTTCCAAGTAGAGCTTGAACATGCAACAAGAAGAAATGAGATTGAGACAAACCATTTTTTGAGCATTCAATTAATTGAAAATAACGATTAAACTGAAACAGGCTGTTTTTCAGCTGATCCAAATTTTAGGACCACATGCCTTTAAAAAGGTCAAATCTGTGCAAAGATGTGGATTTATTGTCATTTTCTGTCAGGTAGTCACACGTTGTGATGGCAAAGGCAAAAAAACTCTCCCTTTTTTAATGTGGTCGGGTTGTTGAACTGCATAAGCAGGGTCTCTCACAGTGCGCCATCGCTGCTGAGGTGGGACGCAGTAAGACAGTCATTTGACATTTCTTAAATGATCCTGAGGGTTATGGAACAAAAAAGTCAAGAGGAAGACCCAAAAAAAATTCACCAGCACTGAGCCGGAGGATCCAATTGGCTGTCCGTCAAGACACTGGACGATCCTCGACCCAAATTAAGGCCCTTACTGGTGCTGACGGCAGTCCCATAACCATCAGACAGCATCTGAGACTGAAGGGCTTTAAAAACAAAAAACTTCTTCAAAGACCTCGTCTCCTTGAACGCCACAGAACTGCTCGTTTGGACTTTGCAAGAGAGCACCAAACATGGGACATTCAAAGGTGGAAGAAAGCTTTATTCTCTGATGAGAATTTTTTTTACCTTCATGGTCCTGATGGTTTCCAACGTTACTGGCATGACAAGCAGATCCCACCTGAGATGTTTTCTACGCGCCACAGTGGAGGGGGCGCCATAATGGTCTGGGGTGCTTTTTCCTTCAGTGGAACAATGGAGCTTCAGGAAGTGCAGGGGCGTCAAACGGCCGCTGGCTATGTCCAGATGTTGCAGAGAGCATTCCTCATGACTGAGGGCCCTCGTCTGTGTGGTAACAACTGGGTTTTTCAACAGGACAACACTACAGTACACAATGCCCGCAGGACAAGGGACCTCTTCCAGGAGAATAACATCACTCTTTTGGCCCATCCTGTGTGTACCCCTGATCTAAATCCAATTGAGAACATTTGGGGATGGATGGCAAGGGAAGTTTACAAAAATGGACAACAGTTCCAGACAGTGGATGGCCTTCGTGCGGCCGTCTTCACCACTTGGAGAAATGTTCCCACTCACCTCATGGAAACGCTTGCATCAAACATGCCAAAACGAATATTTGAAGTGATCAACAATAATGGCGGAGCTACTAATTACTGAGTTCATGTTTGGAAGTTGGATTTCTGTTTTGGGGGGTTTAGTTTTTTTTTGGAGGTGTGGTCCTAAACTTTTGATCAGCTGAAAAACAGCCTGTTTCAGTTTATTCGTTGTTTTCATTAAATTGAATGCTCAAAAAATGTTTTGTCTCACTCCCATTTCTTCTTGTTGCATGTTGAAGCTCTACTTGGAACCTTGTTAAGATCCAGCCATGCTAAATATGATTTTTTTGCCATTTTTCAAGTGGTTTTAAACTTTTGATCAGGACTGTATTATAGATACAAGGAGAAAACCTGTGTAAAGTGCAAAGTAATATAACCCCCCCAACCAAAAAAAAATTCTACATCTGATGCATTATATTCACACTGCCTAATGCTTTACTATATAAAAATATACATCTTAAGTAAATATTAATCTTAAAAGTACACCTTCACTTAAACCTGAAAGCTCCATTTCCCTCCATCCCAAATATGATCACAGTGATAGGGTAAATAGGAATGTGAGCTGCTGTATGTGGGGTCCTCATACTATATAACTTGCTGCTTTAACTGCAGCAAGTGTCAGAAAAATCTTTTTTTATTATGTTTAGACCTATAAAGGATCTACTTGTTGGTAAGTTACTTCACCCTCTAGATTACACGAAAACCAGTCCTTCAGTTTAAGAACCCTACATAGAGCAGCGCAGATCTCACCCTCCTGACTCCTTTCAGTATAACTTTGAAAAGAAATGGAAGATATTGAGTTCAACTCCAGTTAAACTTAAAGTGACCCTCTAGTAAAAAAGCTGAAAATGAGCTGCTTGGGAACCTGTGTAGGAAAACTCAACACTCACAGAGAATTAATTCCTATCTAGGTTCCCTGGCAGCTCATGACAACGATTGCTTGGGACCTGAGCAGGCAGTTGCAGTGATGGAACCACCCTCATGAAGTCTCCCAAGGATTTTTGAGCACTGGGGACCAGGTAAGTATAAAACACTGGGTTTGGTTTGAGAACCTTCCTTCCAGGAGAAACTGCACTTTCATCTTTTTTTTCCACGGCTTCCATTTGAGTTTTTAAGCATTTGGAAATTAAATTATTTTGCTGGTAACTGCTGGTGATTTATGAAAAAGAGAACAAACATATTCTAAGATACTAATGAAATAGAAACATTTCAGTCTGGGCTTACAGTTTTCTTCCTCTGAACATATAGTAGCAGTAGGCTTGCCATGGAGTTCATTTATAAGAAATGAGTACACATGCTTTACATAAGCTTTTGTCTAAGGCATATTGAAAAAAACACACACTTGTTTGCGATGCATTCAGTCTTACCCCTTGTTTGCCCTTTAATTTTTTATTGTTCAGTAATTCATACACAAAGAAAGCATTAACATACCCAAGAGAACTCTTAAAAGTGAAAAATAACAGTTGGATGCCTCTAGCAAACCATTGCCTGGTTCATAGTCTAATGCTCTAGAAACAAGAACTTTTCTCAGAATTGATCACTTTTCTTGTTTTAGAGGGAAATGCTCTCCAGAGCTTATATCCATCTTTCTTTTACTCCAGGTTTTATTACTTCTTTTGTAATATTTAACACATCTAAAGACACCTTCAGAAGACAAATCTTTAATTTTAAGGATTTAATGGTCTACGACAAGGTGTAATAACTGAAGTATCTAGTTTGTCATGTGCAAATGTAATAATAAATGAATTATAGAGAATGACTTACATTAAGATAGCAAAGGTTAAATGCATGATCATACTATGGATTGTAGAGTCTCTTCCAAATCATGCATGCTTTTACAACATTAGCCAATGGGGCTTAGTTATATTATTTAAAAATAAAACTATTTCCCTATGGGTTATCCATAGAAACTCCCAGGAACTACATTGTTCTACTTGTAATGAGTTATATATTTTATTTAATTTGTTTGTTCTTGGCTAGTTTAATGCCTTAAGCAGATTTATAATAAGAAAAAATCCAATCTCCCTATATATTTTAATTGCTGTCCCTGAAGCTTGGCAGGTTTAATTGCCTGGAGTCTTCTAACAAATTATTGCATACATATCTTCTCAAAAATTCATTTCAGATGGTGGTGTAAGTGACTATATCTGATCAGAGATGAGGGAGGTAGCACTTACAAAATCTACAGTGAAAAATGGATGCTTCTGTTTTGGCTTAAGAGGCAAACTGAAAACTCTTAGAATGCACCGTCACCGATTACATTTCCTTACATTGGTAGGGGTACCCTATTTCCAATACCACGTTGGTAGGGGCTATAAACTACATTGCCTAGCATCTACCTCAAGCAACATGAGTGGCTGGAGTGCCTCGGGAATCTATGATGTGCATTATTAAGTTTTATTATTGAATTACAAGTAAAAGCAATCATATTGCATCACTTTATTGTTTTAGCCAGAGCTGAAATGTAAAAATTGCCATTGAAACAAACTAGAGTCTTAAAAGAAGTGTTCTATGTTTCACCCACCATCAACTCATAGGTGCTAATTAGGGTTGAGTGAAACAAAGTATCCGAAGTGGACTTAAATCCAAATTTCAGGGAACATTTCAGGGAAAATACATACTCAACTCGTGCATGGTTATGTATGACGTCACCACGCTGGCCAATGTGATGACGTCATCATGCACCATGGCAGGCTTTTCACGCTCAAATGGATAAGGTGAGTATAACATTTTTGTAAACTTCGCTCAACACTAGTGCTAATCTAGAGGATTGTAAATGGATGGCAGGGTTATATGACTGGTCTAAAGCTGGTCAGACACTTAAGATAGCTGTCAGACAAACACATATCCCCAGGGTAAGACTGGCCCATTAGAGTACAGAGGATACTCCGGTGGGCCCAGTGTCTGAAGCCATAGTGGGCCCCAAAAGCCCAGGAGAAAAAATATCATTTGGAGCTGCCGTTGAGCTATTAGACTTCATTGATGATATGGGGATTGAGCCCCGAGAATACTTTTCTCTGGAGGGCCCAAGGAACCCCAGTCTGACACTAGATATCCTCTCTGGCCCTCCATGCACATGCACAATCAGTTTGGCTAAGCATTAATGTGTTCTGAACCTAAGAATCAGGCATGTTGTAATACAACTGCCCAATCCATCTCTCCCATGTGCAGTCAGGGGAGAGTCATATTCATTAGATGGTCAACCAATCCTGTTAAAGCCAATGGGTTTGGCACACATTAATGATGTATATAGCCAGCTAAAGTAACATACTGGTCCCTGCAAAATGGCTGCATCCACCTTTCATATAGTATGATTAGTTTCCTATTGCCACCCACCTCTGACTACAGTAGGTTAGCAGAAAGTAACTGGGGACTCATTTATATTATAGACATGAAGAGAAATCATGAAATGTACTCCCAGATTTTAATATGGCTGTAGGTTTCTGTTTCCTCTGGTTGTTTAAGGAAAAATCTTTGTCTATTAAAATGTGTTGACTAAAAAAAAATATTATAAAAAATATTATATATTATATATATATATTTGACTTATTGTGTCCTGTGTTCGGAAAAAAAAAAAACATATACAACCCTGCAAATACACATATTGTACCATAGCTTTAAACATCTATATGATTGTGACTAATAACCATAGAGCTGGGCATAGGCAATTGCCTAAACAGAAATGTTATATCACCTCATTATTAGGATAAAGCCTTAAAACAATATCTCCAAGGTCCGCGTTGTACAATTTAGTAAACAGGAAAGTACCACATTTGACATCACTGATTAAGGCCAGGCATTTCCAACACTTCATACACATTTCTGAAATCCACAATGCATCAATTTTTAATAATTCCACTCTCTCTGCTCCATTAAAAAGATGGTAGGGGAAAGATTTTAGAGTAATTAATGATATAGTTAGCTGCTAAATATTAATAGGAATCGTAGTTCTGCATAAAATATAACATATAAACCTTGCCAATACAGACACACCAGTAATTAAAGTTGAATATGTAATTATGCTGATTTATAAGACAGAATAAAAGTTACACTTTTCCAGGCATTATGTAAACCATGGGTAATAGTTAAAGTTGTATTTTATGGTTTTAATAAAAGGGCAATGCACTTAATTTAGTGCACGTTCAGAGCTGGTTTGAAGATCATAATCAGTCAGATAATGACTATGTACATTCCAGGGTACTTTTATAGATATTGGCGTAATAAGGAGGATTTTCTGCTTTTGCGTCGCTCACAGTTATAGCTAGGGATGAGCGAATCGACTTTGGATGAAACATCCGAAGTCGATTAGCATAATACTCAGTTTGAATACTGTACGGAGCGAGCTCTCTATACAGTATTAGAATGTATTGGCTCCTATGATCCAAAGTTATTACTTCGCAAAGTCTCGTGAGACCTAAATCAATTTCTACTGTAAAAAAAAACTGAGTATTCAAACCAAGTATTATGTGAATCGACTTCGGATGTTTTATCCGAAGTTGATTCGCTCATCCCTAGCTACAACTGTGAGCGAGCGCTCCCTACAGTATTCAAAGTATTAAGCGAATCGACTTCAGATGTTTCATACGAAGTAGATTTGCTCATCCCTAGTTATAGCATTAGGATGTTAATAAATATAATGTGTCCTTTCAGGATCAAATGTAGAAAATCTGCATATGGGGTTTTAGATATTGATGTGAACCTGTATATGATGTGTAAAGCGCAATAAAATAAAGTCCATGTTCGAAAAAAATTAGCATTTTGATTTTATTTAAAGGGGGATTTGATATTGTTGGCCTATCTTCAGGATAGGCCATCAATATCTGAGCTGCAGAGATCCACCAAGATTTCACTAGCTGTATATCCATTTATTATCTGTGTCATTACAAAGAACCTGTCACCACAAAATGCAATGCAGTCTTCAGACAGCAAGAGCAAGAGTTTTCTAAGCAGATTGGGATAATGTTTTATGGGGAAAAAAAATCAATACAACTTGTAACTTATACATTTATATCTCTGCTTTTTCTAACTTAAAACCACCCCTGTGAAGAGTTCTCAGTACACGTTGGAGGTAGTGTCAGTGACTGACAGCTATCTATGTACAGTATACACACTTACACAGTGAAAACTATCAATCACTAATAACACCTCCCCTGTGTGCAACCATCAGTGACTGACAGCTATCTCTGTATACACACTTACACAGAGAATGCTATCAATCACTGATAACACCTCCTCGGTGTACAACAATCATTGATTGACAGCTTTATATGTATAATAGCAATAGTCCAGCCAGCACCTGGTCCCAAATGAACATTGCAGCGGGAATGAGTGAACCCCAAAATCAAATGAAACTGTTGATGAAGGCGCATTAGCTGAAACACGTCCCTTGTATACCCGATGTACTGTCAGGAGTACAATTAAAGTACAGACTTTGTTACAATTGCCAAGATTCGTCTTTCAGCTATCTATGTATACACACTTAAACAGAGAATGCTATCAGTCACTGATCACACCTTTCCTGTGTAGAGCTATTAGTGACTGACAGCGATCTATGTATACACATACACAGATAATGCTATCAGTCACTGATAAGACCACCCCTGTGGACAGCTCTAAGTACATAGGGAGGTCTTATCGGTGACTGACATCTATCTATGTATACACACTTACACAGCGAATGCTATCAATCACTGATAACACCTCCCCATGTATCACTATTAGTGACTGACAGTTATCTATGTATACAGACTTACACATAGAATGCTTTCAATCACTAATAGTACTGTGAGCTCTTCACAGGAGTGGTCTTAAGTTAGAAAGAACAGACATATAAATGTATACGTTACAAATGTTATTGAATATTTTCCAAAAAGATATATCAATCTTCTCAGCTCCTCCTGCTCTATAACATGCTGCCTGCAGATTACATTGTATTTTGTGGTGACAGGTTCCCTTTAACACATGGTTAATGGCAATTAATTCTATCAAAACATATTTAATATAAGATTTAGGAGACATTTCACCAATTATGTGCTAATGGTCTCCAGTATTACTTCTGCACATATATTAGTGAGTATTCCCTATTATACTATAACAGCTCCCCTCTCTTTCACATCTACAGTATATGTCCTAATGGAGAAAAGGGTGGTGTAAAGCAAACATCCCTATGCTGATTTCTGCATGAGCAAGATAATATGGGCAGCAAGGTGGCTCAGTGGGGCAGCACAGTGGCTCAGGGGCTAGCACTGGTGCCTTGCAGAGCTGGGGCCCCAGATTTGAATCCTACTAAGGACAACATCTGTATGGAGTTTGTATGTTCTCCCCGTGTTTGCATGGGTTTCCTCCGGATTCTCGGGTTTCCTCCCACACTCCAAAAACATACTGATTGTGATCCCCATTGGGGACAGTTGGATGCTAAAGTCTGTAAAGTGCTGCGGAATATAGTAGCGCTATATAAGTGCATAAAATAAATAAATAAATAAATATGAATTCTCCAGAATTGAGTTTATTACAGAGATTTTATGGAGGGCAGATGGGGCATCCCCCCTGCTTCCCCTCCAACACTACCCTTTGATGGGAGTTTCAGAAGCCAGACAATTGAATGTCACCAATTTAAGAGTAATAGAGGAGTACTATAGCGTCTGTATTATAAATAATCCTGTATCCAGCAGCTCATCAAGGGAGGACAACTTAACAGCTTTGTACACCTTCGGGGGAATTTTTTTAATGATTGGATTTTACTTACTTTGGGCTAAAAAAAAATAATTTCAATTGGTCTTTATTAAAAATATTGAGCCGTTCTGTCACAAAGGCTTAACTGTTTTTCTGGCTGTGTGAATCCTACCTTTACTTTCAATTTTTGTCGTCATCTAATAACCCTTATCTATAAATTAGTAAAAGGTCATAAACGCTAATTTAAGCCATACTCTTATCAGTAAGATAAGGATTGAGCTTTAATGAGTGTTTATAATGTCAGAGAGCAGAGATAAGTAGCCCGTCAGCTCCCTGCCTGACAGACGAGAGAGAAAATTCTGATCATACTAACAGAGTATCTCAGCTCTATATAGCAAAAAGGACTCCATATTTTTAATCAAGACCAACTGAAGAAATTATTTTTACCTCATAATGAGTACAATGCAATAATAAGAAAATACCCCCAAAGGTGTATATACCCTTTAAGTTACCTTTAATTGGATATTAACATATAGCAATTGCCACCAATAACAGTGGAGGCTTTCACTCCCCTAGTTCGATGATTCAGGAGCCTCCAAAAACCTTAACCAGGCTGCCCTCTATGTAGCATGTTTTTTTCTGATGATAATTATCGGGCCATGGCTATAAGTGCTAGTTTATTACAGTATATGCATACCTAGAAGTCTTTGGGACTGTATTGCTTTCTATGTAAGGTGCAATAAATCCTATTTGTTATGTCTGCACAGCCCCTTTAACCCTATAGAAAATATCTGGTAAGGCACAGATAGTATATTTTATGAGATAAATTATTATGGTAAATTAAATGCACAATTAACTGATATGTGAACATGTGATCTGTGACTCTCCAAATTTCAAAGTAAACATAAATGTACAAGCTTGCACCTATATAGCTGCAATAGATACATAGTGTAGGAACAAAATTACAAATGTTTCAGATTAAAAAAAAATTGTTTAAAATATATTGGAAAGTTAATTATTTAAGTTTAAAACCTAGAGCCCATTTAATTATTTGTTTCTGTAGTTTAACTTACCTAAATGGCCTGTTAGCATCAGAGGTTATGCAGGCTGTGAAGTGGAGCACCAGATGCAACGGCATACATATGATAATGTAGCGAGTATGTTCGTGAAATTAATGGGAGTCTGTTTTGAGGAGCAACTGTATACATATTTAATATATAATTGCAAGGCGCTTGTGCAAGAAGAGAGAACCAGACAACAGGACATATTTAATGACTGGCCCTTTCAATCAACATTTAGAGGGAGGGCTGAGTGGCTGAAGGAGGGGATATTTGATGTGCTGAGGGCAGCATAAACTCCCTCTGTGCACTGAACTGCTAATTTGCATAATGATTCAAAGGGTTATTTCAGTACAACGGAGGCATGGATTTACGAAGCAAAGTTAGATAAGTATATTTGTCATTGCCCTGGTTTATTAGAGCTGCTCCTGATGACAGGCTTCCTTTATGTAGTAAGTCCTAATTTTTGTGTTCATTTTAGTTAAGAAGCTCTTTATTTGGCCTAACTATATACATGTATAAACTTACGATTTATTTTCACCATCAAAAGGACTCATTTTGTCAGCTTCATTTACATTAGAATAGACAGAGGTCGGCAAAGCTTTGACTCTTCATGTTGTGCAAGGGTACGACCACATGGAGCGGTCGTGATATGGTCGGGTTGTGGCCATGGTCTAGTCAAGGACCGCACTTCCAATTAGCTGCTGCCTTTCATTTAACTAATGAAGACTGCACTATATAGTCAGCCTTCATTGTTAATGGCCGCGCGGTAATGAAGGTGCCACGCGACCATTAACAATGAAGAGTGACTATGCAGTGTGGTCTTCATTAGTTAAATGAAAGGCAGCTGCAGCTAATTGACCGCACAGTTCTTGAACGCAGCACGGCTGCTCCATGTAGCCGTACCTCTAGGTAAAATAAAATGTGAAGTTCAGGATTGCACTTACATGTGTGGTTGTGGAGAGCAGCCTGGACTGCTGTTTCCATTGCTGTCAATGTGATCCAGTGCACCATTGAGGTCTTCATGTACTGCTTGTAGTAAGCCGGTGGATGCATTGTTGATCAAACCTGTGTTACTCAGTAAAGGTAAACTACTTTCTGCCAGAGCAGCCTAATGGGAAACAAAAGAAGTGCTAACCATTGTATTGCTCCTAGAGAGGAGTGAATTTTTGTCTGATTTACACAGTTCGACAGCAAGTCTTAGAAAAGTTGCACGACCAAAAACATTTGCGCAAATTGTCTGGAACTTGCAGTTACACAAATATTTTAGAGATGCCATTTGTCCGTAAAAAAAACAACACATCAAATCACATAAAAGTCAAATGCAAGTCACAATCTTCATGTTTCATGACACATGTCACTGTGTGGCCCCATGTAACCTGCATGTTCATTTCTGAAAATGATGGCCTTTCAACTCTGGTGTAACATATTTTGGTTGTGGAAGAGAAATGGAGAAACATTTCCCATGGACACTAGCTTACCAAATGTATCATACATATCTAGCCACTTAAATCTATTAATGTAAAAACTAAAAAAAAGTTTCTGGCCAGGTGAAGACAAGAATGAAAGTGTTAACACACACTGAACATTCTTCTATGAAAATTTTATGACTTTCAGACATGAGGGTAAAGCAAGTTATTATAACATTGCTGGCCACCTATTAGAGATTGATTAGAAGAGAAAAATCATAAGAAGTCATTATCTTCTATCTTACGAAACTTGGGCATTTTGGATCATTTATGCTTTCTGCTTTGGAGAGAGCTGACAATATCCATACGATTTCCAATTGTGGAAATCTTTAATTTGCCTACATTACTTTAGAATAATGTTATTACCCCAACTAGATTGTTTCATTCACAGAGAGGCAGAGGCAGAAGAACAGTCATTTACTTTGTGGGAAATAGGAGTGTTCCAGGACTTGCCACAGGGTGTCCTTCTTGCCACTTCACATCAAAAGCAATAGCATTCCAGCCAGTGTGTATGCATTCCTCTTTCTAAGCTACATAACTGTATCAGGGGAAACTACTGAAGAACACTGCAAAGACCTATCCAATAAACACAGTCTTAGAAGAAAATAATACAAATCAAATTCATTGTCCTACCTGTAAACTTGCATTAAGAGCTGCTCCATAGCCAAGGCTGGTAGGTATGTTTTTTACTAATGTAGGACTACTGCAAAAAATATTAATAATAATAAATAGATGATAATACTTAAATGTATCACTGATTTATATTACATATGTTGTAGTACCCATTACAGGATGGATAACACCTACTTATTTGTCTACTGCAAATGTCTATAAAACAATGTATGCAGCTATGCAAATGCACTCCAAGATCACCTAAGCTCTTACAGATGCCTCCACTACTATTAAAGGAGCTCTCTGGGTGCAGAGTAGTCATGGTCTATCCTCTAGATAGGCCATCAATATCAGATCGATGGGGGTTCGACTCATGATTAGAGATAAGCAAATTATTTAGAAATTTGATTAGGCTGATTCACCGAATTTTACAAAAATTTTTGTTTGTAAGTAGTTGGTGCAATGACAGGGAGCAGCGATTGTGGCGCTCCCCATCATTGTACCCCTCAGATGCCATGTTCATACATGATCGCGGCATCTGATATAAATAAAATAGTGTACAACTAAAAGAGAAAAATCATACTTACCTAGTCCATTTGCTCGTGACGGGACGGCCGCCACCATCTTGCTTGAAAATAAAGCACGAAATCTCGTGTGGCCCATGATGACGTCATACTCCCATACGGCCCGTCCCGAGCAAATGAATCAGCTAAGTATGATATATATATATTTTTTTACTCTATTTCAGGTTAAATCGATTTGCTACCACGAAGCACAGGTAAATTCGGTTTCACAGCGAATCTAATTTATCCTGAAATTCGGATCTTCGCTCAACACTACTCATGATATTCCTAGCAATCAGCTATTTGAAGGGGCTGCGATGTGACGTGTATTTTCAGCACTATACAAAGTAATAAACTTATTATTATTATCATCATCATCAGTAATAGCAGTAGTAGAAGTATAAGCAGTAATAGTAGCTTTAAAAAAATGAATATTTTGGTAAATACACAAATGTATATGTATTTTTATTTAATTCTCTTACACTATATAGTGTAGTTATTCAGTTAAAGCATGAGTGATAGATCTGTTAAACGGGACTTGTTACCTCTTCTGACTCATCTGTTTAGTAACCACTTGCATTTCTCATGCATTAACAATTCTGAAACATCAATTTATATAACTGTATGTTGTGCCATTCCTGTATTATTCCTACTATAAATCTATGAGTACATTGGAAACTGGGTGTTAGCAATCTCCTTGTCAAAGGGATGTTTCTTTGCACAGTGTGAAACTGGCAGCAATGATTGAAAAGTGTCAGACTGTGCAGGGACACCCCCCAACTTACAATATCCAGTAGGCAATTTATTCATAAACTTCTAGTGGAAATGAAAGAATGGCATAACATAGAGTTATAAGAAACAATACTCTGAAAATGATATTTTATTAGGAATACAATGATTTGCTAAAACAGATATATCAGAAATGGTGATAAGTTCTCTTTAAGGAAGCATGTACAATGTATACAAGTATTAAAGGGATTATCGGGTAATTTCATATCAAAGACCTCAGGATAGGTCATCAATATCAAAGCAGTGGGGGTGTGACACTTGACACCCCCGCCAATCAGAGGTATGAAGAGGCTGCAGGGCTTCTTGAGCGCCTAGGCCTCTTCCTAGGCCAGTGATGTCACTGTACATTGGTCACATGTCCTAGGCACAGCTCAGTAACATTCGAGTGAATGGTACTAAGCTGTAATACCTAGCACAGCCACTATACAATGTATGGCATCTGACATAAGACAGATAAACTTTAGACTGAACATCTATAATAAATGCCAACTTATTTAACTCTTTATGGGCAGCATTTGACTTTAACAGAGGACGAGGGCTCAAAGGATGATTGAGGTTCTTGTTATGTAAGCAAAGCAATACTTGCAAAAACATAAAATGCAAATGACATAATATTTGATAGGGATAACTGCAACTACAGTAGCTATTCATTTGGCTGACATTTCTGTGCCACAGGGATCAGGAGTCTGTATGACACGCTCTATTCTCCATCCTTGTGCTGCTTCAGAGGGTAAAGATGTAAGTTGCGCATAGCGTGCAAATAGATAAACTAGAGGTGTATCCATTTATAAAATATAATAGAAAATGCATCATATAATACAGGAAAGAACTATCTTTCCTGATTCTGCTGATGAAGAGATGTTTGCTCTTTGCTTTGCAAACATAAAATAAATGCCAAAAAAATATTCTGCTGACAACTATTTATTGTATATGTGTATATGTATTTGGCTATAAGACAAAAATATAAAAAATATATATATTTTTTTACTATTGCTAAAAATTCTGGTAAGAGCTCATTCACATGACCATATGAATGGGTCCGCATCCGTTCTACAATTGAATGGGGCTGCAAAAGATGTGGACAGCACATAGTGTATGTCCGTTCTGCATGTCCTATTCTTGTCCGCAAAGAATAGGCATTTCCTATATAGCTCCGGCCCTGTGCGGACCACAAAATGCGGAACACACACGGCTGGTATCCATGTTTTGCTGATCCGCAATTTGGGGACAGCAAAACACAGCATGGTTGTGTGAATGTACCCTAAATGTGTCAATGCTCAAAAGCCGAGATATTGTGATCATTCAAAACGTATTGATATCTGTAGAAATACTTACATTAGTTAACCGTCTTAAAGAGGCCATCCATTTATTGTCATTAAGCCACCAGACCACTGTATGCCTCATCACACCCCCAGTACAGCACTACATAATAGCCTTTTTTACATGCCACAAGCACAATGGAAACCTACCCAGTGATTTTTTGGGACCTCCTTTTCTGATATTCTGCTTCATCAACAGTCCACACCGCCCCTTTAACATTTTCCACTCGCACAAAACACTTGTGCAGGCTGAGATTGTGACGGACGGCATTCTACATAAGATATAGGATAGGAGAAAGTACATGAGTGAAATAGTCTGCAGGTCTTATTCATCGAGATAACGCGAATTAAAAAATAGGCATTTCAGGCATTTTTGTTACAACATGAACAGCCCTAAAAAAAAAAAAAAAAAAAAGACTTGCACTCTGTTCTATGAACCTTTCAAGCTATTTTAATAATAGCTATGTCAGAACCTTCCTTTCAGTGAGCTGGTCTAAATTGCAATATCTGTACAAATTACAGTATCTTTGAAAATGCCAGAACAATTAGGTCAGCTCAGCTCTGTCCCTGATCAAGCACTCGGGGACAGATGAAATGTCCAAAGGAACCAGTCCTGCTTGAGGTATTAACATGCTAAAAAGGCTACAGTGACAAGTGTTAATTTTGCACAAAGCTTTATGCAAATAAGCTCAGAGGCATTCTTTTCATCCCACCATAATGAAATGACAGAGTTTGTTTATTCAGTGTTATTAGATGCCATTTTCTAGTTACAGTTTAATGTTTTCTGACTACTGCAAAACCTGAATGATATGTGAGCCATAGCGACTTACCATACCACTATGTACCCACCTTCATTGTATCCATTAATGTGCATAATAACTATTATTAAAGGGCCTTTTATATCTGTCACTTAAATAGAAGCTCTTTCCTGTGTTTTACCTTTTCTGCTGTTTCCTAGTCATTGTCTACAGTGTCAATTTTGGCGAACCAACCTCAAAATATTCAGAAAATGATTTACTGTGCTGAAGTGAAGCACATAGAGGCAAACAAATGTCAATGTCGGGGTATTTAGGAGAACAGCTGGTGTTGGTGACACATTAGTCTATTAACCTTATCTGTGAGCAGAGGCATCAATAAGTCAATAAGTGTTCTTGCGATGAAGGGGTTAAATACAGTTGAAACATTGGCTGAGGCAGGCGACTGTTAATCTGACATATTTTTATTCGGATTCTTCTACGCTGTACCATCAAGTCAATTCGGTAATGACCTAATTCTTATTTCCAGCATATAAAACAAAGTAATTTTGATAAAGATTTCTTTTTTTATTTGCACAAAGACAAGCTTCTGGCTTGCTTTAAGAGGAGAATTCTTAAAAAAAAAAAAGAAGAAGAAGAAGAAGAAGAAGAAGAAAAAAAAGCATAAGCAGATCTAGCATCTGACCTGAAATCCAAGGATTTGATTGATCTTAATGCCCATGGCTCGGAATATGATAATTTTAATATTAATGAGCAAATGAGCAGTTTTATTATGCATGCGATATAGTTAGAACTAATAAGCTGTTCAGAATGAGTTTTGCTGGATCCCCGAGCTGTGGAGATGAGACCGAGCTAAGATATTAAATCACCTTTCATTTCTTTTTAAATTTCTTTCAGTAAATCAAATGACAGAAAATTCTGTACAATCTCTAATGAGTAACAAAAGAAAATGCAAATCTTCAACATAAATATTACCTATTGAAAGAGTCGTTAAGTCGCCTCGATGGCGGTTAGTGGGGCGATTTTGCGCTAAACCAAAGGCGTGTGGGTTAGCAGCGGGTAAATAAAACGACTGCATCATTTGGCCGCTGCAGACAACAGCTAATAACTTCTAAACATTCTGTAAATGAAAAGCGTTCGAAACCTTTCACACCCATATATCTGTAATCGCCTGCCAGATTCATTTGCATTTTAAATCCAAATTAATTCACTTTAGCATATCTCACAGTCGAAAATTCTTAGTATGCTGATGAGTGCTTTTGCCGCCTCTGTTCTCCTCAGCTACAAACATTCTCCCCTTTTGTATGAAATGGCTTGTGGCTAATTGATGTTTCTGACTGCTTTTTGAAATGAAAATAAAACAGTTCACTTAGACTGTGCTGAGTACCCTTATCTTCCCAGACATTGCTCTCTAGCAGAAATAGAGGCACGCAAGTTTCATTTCTGAGCACCCGGTAGGAAGCAGACAATGAGGTTGTTTGGACAGGGATATGGATGAACCCTTTTGTCTAAGTAAATAAACTGCATTTATGGTCTGACAGGATAATATTCACTTTACTTTCTTTTTAGTTCCAGCTGAGTAGCCCTGGTCCTCACTACAGTGGCACGTTTGGTCTGTATGATGAGCTATGAGGTGTACAAAAGGCACCGACCAAGACAAAACCTACAGCTTCCATTTGTTGCACAAGGCAAACAGACATTTTTCAAACTAATTAGCCAATAATATGCAAGAGAAAAAAGTAATATAGTGCGACTAACAAAGGTGTTGATGATTGAGTGCTCACACTGTAATTAGTGTGTCAGGCCCTCATTTCTCTGCCAAGCCTCTGCTATTAATTGCACCAAATTAGAAAACGATATCAGAGGCAAAATTATTCTTTCACTTGTCATTTTGAGAGAGAGAATTCATTCCATTCAAGAGGCAGGTTAAAAAGAGGGGACGCAGATACTAATCTGCTTATGTCATGGAAATAAATCGTCCTTCTGCTATCAGCAAGCAGTATGTGAGCCATCTAAAGCCGCTTGAAGGTAGTTACCTTCCAAGTTGCTGCATTACGCCTGAAGTAAGCAAACGTCCGTGTAAACCAGCTGTAAATTTCATTAAGTGTTAACTGCCTGTCACTGGATTCCATGATAGCCTGAAATGAGACAAGATGCATAGTGACATTAAAAAGACTTACTAACTAGACCGGATGTCAATTATGTCACTGTCACGTCTTGAGCTATTAATGCATGCTCATCTAATAAAGGATTCATTTCCAACCTACCTGCCTTATGAGAGTTGCATATGTGAATGGAGGACGGACATCTGCGTTTTTATAAAACTCATAGTTTGGGGCAATTTCTATGAAGACAAGAGAAGATAGTCAAAATTCATACTAGATCGGGAGCAAAATGAATACTTAGTGTAATAAGCAACACATAGGGGCAGATTTATCATAGACCGGTGGCTTACGCCGATCTATGATAACCAAGCACGCTGCCAGATGATATATGCCTTGTCATAAATTAAGACAATTTATGCACCTATACTTATATTTTTGCCAGCCCTGGCTGATGTAGATTTCAAAGGTTTTTTCGAGATTTTTTTTTATTGAGGACCTATCCTCTGGACCCCCACCAATCAGCTGCTTTGAGAAGGCAGCGGCACTCCTGTGCCGTATGTTGTATAGCGGCTGTGCTTGGTATCATGCTCAGGCCCTGCTCCTAGGTCACGTGACACATGAACGTATGATCACTGGCCTATAAAAAGCAGAGAGAAGGCCACAGGGGTCCCAGGTGTTGGACCCCCACCAATCAGATACTGAAAGTCATCAGTATAAAAATCTGAGGATAGGTCATCAGTATAAAAATCTCAGAAAAGTCCTTTAAGTGTTCTTTTACAACAGAAAACTGACATAAAAGAGGATAAATGTGGTGGGGCATATGGCCTCACCTCATCCCTGCCCTCACCAAGCTCTCTTTTCAGGCAAGTGGCAATTCCAGCCTTTAAAAAGTTGCAAACATGCAGTTTGTGACCTTTTCATGCCATTTTTCTGGCATATATTAATGATAAATCTGCCTCATGCTCTATATCACCAAGAGACACTATAATAATAAATCTTTCCTCCACAGAAATCTTAAGAACTTGTACAATCATAATAATCAGAAAAAAACAAAGCACTGATATATGTCCATATAC
This sequence comes from Bufo bufo, assembly GCF_905171765.1. Classification (NCBI taxonomy): domain Eukaryota; kingdom Metazoa; phylum Chordata; class Amphibia; order Anura; family Bufonidae; genus Bufo; species Bufo bufo. The sequence continues at coordinate 512,926,268 of NC_053389.1, read as the reverse complement.
AACACAAAGCAATGATAAGGTTACCTGAGGACATAGGAATGTTGAATTTGTCAGAATGTCGTCTTCGAATGGCCCCAACATTGGGTACACTGGCCGGTGTAATTACAGAGGGTCCCTGGGTAAGTGGAGTGACGGGCGCTGTCGGTGTGGTTGGGGTTTGAGGTAAGCTCTGAGGGGATGTGTCTAACATGTTTTTAGACATGGTGACACTAGACACCAGGTTTAGCTGAAAAACACATAAATGAGACAGACATGATTAAAAAGAGCGGTTCAATCACATAGTACATTAGGTCAAGAAGAAATGGAAAAGCTCTCATATTTAGACTGCAGGCATATAACACCTAAAGAGAAGGAACCTAGTGCAATTAATTATCTTCTAACATTAGGGGAAAAAGTGAGCCTTTATCCAACGAGAGGACACTGGCCGATTATTATGTAACATTGAATCACTCCGTTTCTTCAAATGAATGATAAATTGATTAGTGAATCGTTTAAGCTGAAAATCCAGCAAAATAAAAAATATATCTAAAAATGAATAGACCTTCGATAAGTTCATATTCTGACCCTGCCATAGTATTTGTTCATAGTCCTAAATCTCAGATGAGAAGCTCCAACCAGCTGGAAAATCTTACACTGACCTTTAGTCTCCTTGCTAATTTGGTGGAATGGTAATGACATTACTACATATTCAAACAAAATTGTCTTAATTGCAAATTAGCCGGGGGAGGCTGAAATTTTTCAAATTAAATCTGATTGGAGATGGGGAGAGGGAAATGGTATTTCCTCACTAACAATCATTTGTGGCATGTGTTAACAAATATAATGAAATGTCAAGTTTGCCAATTCCTCTGGAAGGATCATTTTCAATTTGTGATTACAGTGTCACTTATTGCTGATGTACCCTGGAAAGTGGGTGTCAGAATAGAGAAAAGGAAAATAGGTGTGAAGATATGCAATCTGTTCTAAAATGTGTCCTCCTTTTATGCCTATAGAGAAGCACTATTCCTCATTATAAAAAAAGAAATCACCACCTCTACCACACCTCTTAGGCCATAAATAGCATCCAATTAGCAAAACTTTGTAGTAGTGAAACACTTGCAGTGATTACAACTATAATTTCAATGGTGTTCATCAGACATAATGTGCGGGTAATTTGATTCATAGCCCTACTTAACCCTTCCCGCACCTCCATAACATGAAGTGTTAACATATCTAGCTTCATACTTGTATTAATGGTTTGTCTGCACATTGTATTAGCCTTTCACCTGAACATTAAAGAAATGAATTCAAATCATCTGCTACTGTATGGAATTTAGCAACACCTGCCCTTCTAAATCTCAAACATCCTTTCTGAGACAAACATATTTCTAATATGGAGAAATGGTGTGTACGGCATTGATTGATCTTTCTTTGTGGATTTGTTTTACACATTTAGTCAGTGGAGAGATTTGTTAGGGAAACAAAAATTAACATATGCCAGCTAATTGTTCCTCTTTCTTGGGAAGCAGCCAGAAGAAGCACATTAGCAGTCTAATAATAACGACTGGCACCCTGAAGGCATCCCCAAGTGCATCTGTTCCCAATAAACCGCAAACTGTTATTCAGCTCCCACTCAAAGCCAGCAGAGTGAAATGGGAATTCTTTGTTACGTACATAAAAAGGCTGAGATGATATTACTAAATGCAATTCTTCATGCGTTTAGAAAGCCAATTGTATGTGCTTGCTCATATCATGTACACTACAACATCTTTTCCAGCCTCAAGAACTATGTGTGGCAACATACTAATACACATTTCCACTACCAGGTATACAAAAATAATACTACATTCTACAAGAAATAATACAGTAGAACAATCAAGTTATGCAATTTTAAAGCACACGTTGAAGACCACTTATTCAAGTACTTTCTTTATTATATGGCATTTGCATAGATGTAGTGGTCAGTGAACCTACTGATAGGATGTATAGTGCTTTATTATAGATTACTATATTTTATAACAACCTTCATTTTATTCCAGTGCAAAAATCATTCGGCTTTCAGCTGTCATTGCTCTCTAGTAAAACGTGTATATCTGGCAACCATGTTGTACACAGACCCCTCTTCATTGGTACCAATAAGCCATTCTATAAAATACAGATAAATAATGCATATAACGCCCACTGAGATAAGACCTTGGGTTGGCCAACAGAAGGAATAGGTCATGGCCCAAGTTGCTGAGTAATTTGTGTTTCTGGTGAGTGCCAATAATACTAAGACCCACCTGTGATATTCTATTATGTATAAGAAACTTTGGTCAGTTGCTATTCACTCTCTGTATGACATTTCAACGGAACAACGGAATTAGGCCTCTTTCACACGAGTGTGTCCGGATAAGGTCCGGATGCGTTGCGGCAAACCCGCGCGAGTAGGTACCCAATTGCAGTCAGTGGTGATGGATCATGTGATGGACCATGTGATGAGCGTAGTGACGTCATCAAAGGTCCTATTCCTCACAGATAACGACAGAAGAGATGCGGACTGCGCGAACAAGTGGATTAAGGCGAGTTAATTTTTTTCAATTTTTTTTTAACCCCTCCAGCCCTATTGTATTATGCATTCTGTATTCAGAATGATATTATTTTCCCTTATAACCAAGTTATAAGGGAAAATTATAATGATCGGGTCCCCATCCCGATCGTCTCCTAGCAACCGTGCGTGAAAATCGCACCGCATCCGCACTTGCTTGCGGATGCTTGCGATTTTCACGCAGCCCCATTCACTTCTATGGGGCTTGCGTTGCGTGAAAAACGCAGAATATAGAACATGCTGTGATTTTCACGCATTTTCATAGAAATGAATGGGTCCGGATTCAGTGCGGGTGCAATGCGTTCAATTCACGCATTGCACCCGCGCGGAAATCTCGCCCGTGTGAAAGAGGCCTTATACTCTTTATTCTCACATACTAACTAGTGTTGAGCAAAGCGAAGCATCCAAACTGAAATTTGGTCTGAAGTTTAGGAAAACTTTGATTCTCAACAAATCCAAATCTCTTTGCGCTTCGTGATAACGAATCAGTTTTCCTAAAATGGTGGCTGCACTTGTTAGAAAGCAAAACTAAGTGTAGAGGAGACAATCCCGGGAATGCAAGATCACCCATAATGCCGTGTAGCCAGTCAATCCGCAGATAGCCATCCCCTGTGATGTCAACCAATACCATCTAGTCGGCACCCTTTAGGGGGCCAGGTCTTAATGATGACCATCCTCATCTTTTTCTGGCTTTACTTCTTTCAAATCATCCTTCAAAATCTCCATGTCCTAGAAAAGTCAGTAAGATACAGAGAGAGGAGGAGCTGGATCTTCCTTATGACATATTCTCATTGATATTAGAAGATGTGAAAAAGGAGGAAAGGCAGATGGCAGAAGAAGGGTTTCCACCTGTAGGGCAGGAGAGCGCTAGGGTTGGAGAAGTGGGTATGCCAGAGCTGATTAATATTCTGTTTACTGTCAAATAACCTGCAGGAGATTGCAGAACAGCAATAATATGCATATTCTGCCCCTACCTAACCAGCCAAACCTCATACCAGCAACAGCCCCTGTTTAAAGGTGCCACACGGCCATTAACAATGAAGACCGACTATACAGTGTGGCTAATGGAAAAATGAATCAGCCAGCAAAGGAGGCAATATGGACAATCACAATACATTAGTAAGTACCTTGTATTAACTTCCTCTACATTATAAATGGCATTTGCTGAAGTGAAACAACCCCTTTAATGGGGCAAGTGATTTACAGTACTTAGAACATCTAAATTGTCCACAAACCTATCCTATACATTAGAGCTGAGAATTGGGGATCAATCTAAATTACAGTGGTATTATACCTACCATAAATGGAAAAATAGAAGCTCTTTGCGCACATTTTTGATCAAACGTGTGTCGGGCCCATCTACCCGACGTCAAGGTGGCTTCCGCAGATGGGTACCTAACACCAATATACCGCCTCTCTTGGACTTTCCTAAGCCTACAATTTTTAGGGAGTGTAGGAACCAGCTACATTTATACTCTGCTCAGAAGCCCCAGGCAGATGGGCGTTGCTCAGTCTAAAAGAGGCGCTAGCCTCAATATATACTACAAGAAAATTTAGACTGAGCAACGCCCATCTGCCTGGGGCTTCTGAGCAGAGTATAAATGTAGCTGGTTCCTACATCGCCCTGAAAATTGTAGGCTTAGGAAAGTCCAAGAGAGGCGGTATATTAGTGTTAGGTACCCATCTGCAGAAGCCACCTTGATGCCAGGTCGATGGGCCCGACACACGTGCGCAAAGAGCTTCTAGTTTTCAATTTGTAGTAGGTATAATACCACTTTAATTTAGAATGATCCCCATTTCTCAGCTCTATTGTTTCTATGTGAAATGTTGTGCAGCAATTTTTTTATCAACCATGTTTGCTTGATGGATATGCACCTGTGACTATGAATATGAATGTGCTAGTCTAAACTTTCTTGTAGTACTATCCTATAAATTACCACCAATGATTCTTAAAAATTACCTACCACAAGTACCAGAGAGACTACGTTATATACCAGTTATTCTTAGTTTCTCCAGGAATGCCGATGCCTCAAAAATACATACAATTCAAAGTACAAATATTTTAAGTTGTATTGCCTATAGTTTCATTGATTATGCTTTCAGGCTGAAACAAAACCGGCAGACTATTCTGACCAGAAACAGCCTGTCGGACCCTTCCCTGCCGGATGCAACCGTGTGCTGCTGGAATTCTTTCTGGCCCTATTCACTATTATGTGGTCCAGTGGAGATCCGGCAGCAACCCAGCAAACTATGCTGAGGAGCGGCCAGATGGCCAGATCCATACAGCCTGAACAGACTGCGTATTCAAAACAAGGCTAAGCCCACTACTGCTTTTTTTTTTTTATACCAGATTCTTTTGTTAAAAACATGATTATGACACTAGTGTTTTTGAACCCTATCAATATCAATTGAATGCAGATGCAAAGTATACATCCGTATGTGTCTTTATTTGTTTCACCACCACTACTAGTTTAGAAGGATCCATTGTGATCATTTTGTTGTTTCATCATTGAGATCATTGGCAAATAAACTGAAAGATTTATATTGTTATCATTTCATCAATCAGTTGACGGGTCCATTCACACGTCCGCAATTTCGTTCCGCATTTTGCTGAACGGAATTTCAGACCCATTCATTTCTATGGGGCAGCACGATGTGCTGCCCGGATCCGGAATTGCGGATCCGCAATTCCAATCCCGAAAAAAATAGAACATGTCCTATTCTTGTCCGCAATTGCGGACAAGAAAAGGCAATTTCTATGAGAATGCCGGCGATGTGAGGTCCGTAAAATGCAGAACGCACATCGCCGATGTCCGTGTTTTGCGGATCCACGGATCTGTGGATCCACAAAACACACACGGGCGTGTGAATGGACACTAAAGAAAATGTAAGTCCAGCTTTACAAGCTAGCTCTTATCCAAGATCAGTGGAATAGCTGGGGGGATGTCAACTGGGGCAAGTGCTCTGCGTGAGGAGTGCCAGGGCGGCAACAAGCCATTTTGCCTTGGCCAGGGTATTTATATACAGGGCTAGGGCAGTAGATTGAACATTTGCAGTAGGCAAAAAAATCCAAGCTACAGCTGTGCCTAGATCATACTTTATCTCCTTCTGTTACATTCTATATTTTTATGCATTTTCTAACTATTAGAATTGCGTTACTTTTTAAAACTCAAAAGAATAAGGGTACTTTCACACTTGCGTTAAACTTTTTCGGTATTGAGTTCCGTCCTAGAGACTCAATACCGGAAAAAAACGTATCGGTTTTATCCTAATGCATTCTGAATGGAGAGCAATCAGTTCAGTATGCATCAGGATGTCTTCAGTTCAATCACTGTACGGTTTTTGGATGGAGAAAATATCGCAGCATGCTGCGGCATTTTCTCCGTCCAAAATTCCGGAACACTTGCCGGAATGCCAGATCCGGCATTATTTTCCATTGAAATGCATTAATGCCAGATCCGGCCCCAAGTGTTCCGGAAAAACGAAACCGGTTTTGTAGTCTGCGCATGCGCAGACCTTTAAAAATGTGAAAAGATAAATACCAGATCCGTTTTACCGGATGACAACCACCGGAAAGACGGATCCGGTATTGCAATGCATTTGTGAGACGGATCCGCATCCGTTTACAAATGGTATCCGTTTGCATACAGATTGCCGGATCCGGCAGGCAGTACCCTAAAGACATTTTTGTTTTCTTCCATCTAAAACACACCTTTTCTGATTTATTGGGTGTTAATATGGTATATTACAGTTTCCATTTAGTCGCTAATGTTCTAAAAATGAAATGCAAAAAAATGCTTTATATTTATAAGAAAAAAAACTATCTTAAATAATGATTTCATTTGATAAGGTGTCGCCATATTCTTGACAAAAATAGGCTATTTTACACTACGCATGATGTGAAGCGCAGCTAAGTGTAGGCATTGTACTACATATTGCTGAGCATCATTTAGGAGACTGTCTTAATTTCCAGGTCTACAGTCTCCAAGAACTGTCAACTTTTCCTCCTTGATTACCCACCCCTGTACTATCAGCCAAAAATAAAGTCTGCTGAGCGAGGACACTGCATAAATTGCTCCTTATTTTTTTTTAAAAAAATTGTTTCATGGACTCCCTTGAGCTGCAGACTGAATGAGAGCACGGCGATATATATTATTTACATTACTTTACATGACTCGTATCCATTTATATGGGAGTATCAGAGTATCAAGAATGTGGGCTCCTGCTTTCCACTGTTCAACATTACAATAAAAAAAAGATTAAAGGCAGAAGAAATATGTCAGACAAATATGTTCAAAATAGGCTGCAGGAGTTTCAATTTCTATATGTATGCAAATGAATATGTTTACAATGTTCCGCTAAGTTATTTTAGCAGCCGGCCATAACAAGCATAACATGTTTGTAGGCATGCAATCATGAACTGATAAAGGAGAATGTATTATTAGGTAAGGGGAAGCATGTAAAAACTAAGATGAACACTTAACCACCTTAGCTCATCTGAATATATTCAAGGTTGGGTGACACTCATTATTCAGGACTTGCAGCCTTGATAACTTTGATTTTCAGCCATCCATAGCATGGCCAAAAGGTACCGTTTAATGAAGTACCATTCAGAGAGTAAATGGGGTCATATAATAGTGCGGTTGCACCTTGTGTTCATGTACTGATAGCTGTTAAGGGTGTAGTGATGAACCAACAGAGCTCATTTCTCCTTGGTAATAAATTCATCCTATTAATATTTATCAAATGTGTGGGCTGTCTCAACTGAGACAGTACACAGGAGATCATACATCTGGACAATCATATCAATTTTAAGGCCTTTTTGTGCAATGTAAAAAAATGTAGATTTTTTTTTTATTATTTCTTTTTTGCATTGCTCTTTTCCAAATTCTATGTTTCCGGGTGCTCCTTGAGAATTGTCTGTTTCGTGGGATCTTTAAACTGTGGTCTCGTTTCAAATCGTTCATCTAAGATTCTGTATTAATTGCTCGCCATCAAACACAATTAGCAATTCTTTCATGTGTGGTTTATGTAATGTAATACTTCAATTACATTATTCATTCAGGTTCTGTTTTGGATTATAGGCTGAAAATTCTTTATTAGTGCAGATGTAACCATGCTGCTGGAGTTTTAAAAAATTCACTGATTGAATAATTAATTGGAAAAGAACAAGCTGCAGATTCCTGATGGATTTATGAGACAATTATTCCATCTTGTGATTATCTACATTGTGCTATAGGAAGCAATGAGAAAACCCATTTTATTCAAATGAAACACCAGGCCACAGCAGGGAATAGCGACGCCACCCTGAACTTTATCAGTCAAAGGGGTTAATAGTCCAACTCTAGCAAGCAATATCTTCTGTGTGTTCTGAAGTATACCAAATAATCACCAGTCCATCATGTAGACGTGATTCCCCAATCATTATACTCTGATAATCTGCTCTAATTATCCAAGATGCCAGCAAACCGGGATATGGCTGTATTTTTAATCAATGTACGCCTGTGAATTATGGAGCATGTGTTTTAGCTTATTTTCTATACACAAATGTGCCATGCAAAATTTGTATAAACCATCTTATACTGTACATTAGAGAGGTTTTCCCACCATGGACATGTATCATCCAGAATAGGTGGTACATGTCTGATCACTGCCAGGACCCCCGCCAATAACCAGAACAGAGGTCCCAAATGACACAAACACAGTGAAGAGGAGTTTCAGTGGAGCAAAGACTGAGCCCTGCCTTATCATTTATCTATTGCTCTATCTATCTATCTATCTATCTATCTATCTATCTATCTATCTATCTATCTATCTTCTATCTATCTATCTATCTATCTATCTATCTTCTATCTATCTATCTAATATCTATCTATCTATCTATCTATCTATCTATCTATCTATCTTCTATCTATCTATCTCATATCTATCTATCTATCTATCTCATATCTATCTCATATCTATCTATCTATCTATCTATCTATCTATCTATCTGTCTTCTATCTATCTATCTATCTATCTATCTATCTGCCTATCTATCTATCTATCTATCTATCTATCTTCTATCTGTCTATCTATCTATCTATCTATCTATCTATCTATCTATCTATCTATCTCATATCTGTCTATTATCTATCTATCTGTCTATTACATATCTATCTATCTATCTATCTTCTATCTATCTCATATCTATCTCATATCTATCTATCTATCTATCTATCTATCTATCTATCTCATGTCTATCTCATATCTATCTATCTATCTATCTATCTATCTATCTATCTGTCTTCTATCTATCTATCTATCTATGAATGAAGCAGTGTATCAATCTATATATGTATCTATCTATCTCATATATATCTATTTATCTATCTATATCATATCTATCTAACTAACTATGGAGCAGTGTATCTATCTAATATCTATCTATATCTTTGTCTGTCTATCTAATATCTATCTATCTCATATATATCTATTTATCTATCTATATCATATCTATCTATCTCATATATATCTATTTATCTATCTATATCATATCTATCTATCTCATATATATCTATTTATCTATCTATATCATATCTATCTATCTATCTCACTATGTAGCAGTGTATCTATCTATCTATCTATCTATCTATCTATCTATCTATCAATATCTTTCTGTCTATCTATCTAATATCTATCTACGAATGTAGCAGTATATCTATCTATCTCTCTATCTATATCATATCTATCTATCTCATATATATATAGATGTAACAGTGTATCTATCTGTCTATCTACCTATCTATGTAGCAGTGTATATATCTATTTATCTGTATATCTAATATTTATTTCCTATCTATTTATCTATATATCTATTTATTTATCTATCTATTTCATATATCTATGTTATATCTATCTATCTATCTATCTATCTATCTATGTTATATCTGTCTATCTATCTATCTATCTATCTATCTATCTATCTATCTATCTGTCTTCTATCTATTATCTATGTTATATCTATCTATCTATCTATCTATGTTATATCTGTCTATCTATCTATCTATCTATCTATCTATCTATCTATCTATGTTATATCTGTCTATCTATCTATCTATCTATCTATCTGTCTTCTATCTATTATCTATCTGTCTTCTATCTATTATCTATGTTATATCTATCTATCTATCTATCTATCTATCTATCTATCTATCTATCTATCTATCCATCGATCTATCCCCACTTAACCCAAGTATTAATTCCAAGAAGCATATTACAACAGTACATTTAGCACATAGTAACCATTAAAATGATCATCTCTAAAATGAAATGGAGCAAGTTAATTGAAGATAAAAGACATTTGCAGGATATTTTGAAACCAATGACAATTTCTAAATACATTTTGAATTGCTGTTTTCCAGCATTTTAGTCTACTTTGTTCCAAGAGCAGCAGATATTGTGCTGGCATGAGCAAAACTATCTCACTTAGATCTCTTTCCTGGCTCCGCTCTGAAAGTAATGATTTGTGCACTTATAGATGTAGTTTGTTTAGTATCACCTACAGTGTAGATTGGATAGATTGTGTTAAAGATAGCATTACTTTTAGAGAAACATACAATTTGACAAGATATTGCATTTTACATCCATTTTATTGCAATATTTTTCATCACACTCATTGTTTTCAAACTGTCACAAAATTGTTCATTTTCTTAGTCGGTTACATGTAGAGACCTATTTACTGTTTATAAAGCAATATGCACTTACAGGTTTTGGAGATGGCTTGGGTTCTGAGGGTCGCATGTGCAAGTGGGTCATCATTGCTTGGAGACGCTCACGCTCTTTAGAAAGCTGTTAAGAAGAAGTAAAATCAGAAGCATTTCAGAAAGGACTGCTACAGCTATTTTATCCTAGTGATACATCTTATCATCAAGCATGTCTCCATGTAATGAATTCAGCACATAAAATGCAGAGTTGCATACTATAAGACTGAAGACATGCACTATTCTAATAACCACCTATAATACTCAACTCTGATTTGTCCTAAGTGAATGCTTTAAATAGCAGATATAATGTATACTAATGCATTCTATGTGATATAAAGCTCGATAGATTGGGATAAGTTAGATTGATAAAGATTAATATTTGATTGTTTCCACGCTATATAATCATTCATTCCATGTTATTTAGCATCCATCTGATATCCCTGAACTGAAGTCAATGGCAAACTAATGCAGAGGTAAATGGTTTCCAAATGAACAGTTGTTCCAACCAGATTTTCACATCATCCTTCTCTACAGAGGTCCATTTAATACTCCTTGTATTAGGTCTTCATCAATCAAGTTTGAGAAAATAATAGAGAATTTAAAGTGTTAAACTTTATCTCTGAGTCAACACCTAAAGCAGTCTATCAACTGTCCGCCTCTGTCCTCACAAAATGTCCATATAAATGCACATTTCACCGAGATGGCAGATGTTTTCAAGGGGGAAATGAGAATAAGCCACTACTGTAATCCAACATACCAAATTGTTCTTTATCCTGACATCTACCATCATGGGAGAATCATTACACGCCCACACACATTAGATAGTGAACTGGTCTAGCCAAATTTGGATGGCTTTCATCTAATGTCACCTTAACCTCTTTGCGCACCTGAGCATAACTGTGAAATTCTGTAGACACCTGGCAACAATGACCTGGATCAGAGATAACTTTGTTCCCAGTTATTTAACACCTAAGATGCCGCAGTCACTATTAACATTACATAGAAGGAGGGGCTCCGTCTGTTTTTTCATAGGAGTCCCCGCAGCAAAATCATGAGGTTTCCAATTGGTTACTATGTCAGCCTGGTGTCTTATGAAGGCTTCCATGCCTGCCATAGGAAATTACCTTTTAAGTCCTGCCTGCAGTATTCTGTGTGAGCGATTAAAAAAATCCCATATGTTTAAGTAAAAAAGAAAAAGTTTTAAGAAATAAAAAACACAACACATTAAAGATCCAAATCACCTCCCTTTTCATATAAAAATAAATAAAAATAATAATAATAGCTATTGTCATGTCTTAAAATGCCTGAATCATGTGTGGTGAACGTGGTAACAGAAAAAAACTCTGCGTCAGGGATATCAGAATATGTTGAGGAGAGAAGATTCCAAGTTAACAAGCAGGGCAGATAACAAAATATGTAGATAGGGGAGAAACCACACACAAAGAAGTTTGCAGGAAGACATTAGGGTGAATCAAGTGTGGAAAGAAAACAGAAGAACCATAATATACTTTGTAGATGGACAGTAAATCACACACTCAACAGCTTCAATGACTAAGTACAAGAGAGAGAAGATCATGAGGTGTAGAAAGGGAAAGCATCCCATGTGCTGGTACAAGAGAGCTAGTGAAAGCAGCACCATAGACCAGGGATCAGCAACCATCTGCACTCCAGCTGTTCTGAAACTACAAATCCCAGAATCCCCCTTTCACTCCTATGGGGTTACAAGATCAGCAAAGTAAGTGTACATGCTGGGAGTTGTAGTTTCACAGCAGCTGGAGTGCCAAAGGTTGCTGATCCCTGCCCTAGGCACACAGACTGCACAACCAGAATATATTAGGCCTCTTGCACACAAACATTTTTTTTCCGTTTAGGTTCCATTTTTTGTGTTTCGTATATGGTCTGTATACGGAACCATTTATTTCAATGGGTCCGCAAAAAAAAAAAACTGAATGTACTCCGTATTGATTCCGTTTCTGTATTTCCGTTTAAAGATAGAACATGTCCTATTATTGTCCGCATAACGGACAAGGATAGTACTGTTCTATCAGAGGACAGCTGTTCCGTTCTGCCAGAAACGAAATGCACACGGACGTCATCTGCATTTTTTGCAAATCTGTTTTTTGCAGATCGCAAAATACTGAAAAAGTCATACAGTCGTGTGCAATAGGCCTTACTGGGAGGGACAGCGTCACATTATTTATTATTCTCACTTATATAGCACTGACATATTCCACAGCACTTTACAGACATTAGCATCACATTGTCCTCAGTGGGGCCCACAATCTATCAGTATGTCTTTGAGGTGTGGGAGTAAACTACACAAACATACAAACTCAATGCAGATGTTGTCCTTGGTTGAATTCGAACCCAGGACCCCAGTGCTAACCACTGAGCCACCATGCTGCCCTAGAAAGGTCTGAAGCGAGGAGCAGGTTGTATGCAATCTGAACATAAAAGAAGGACTAAAGATTGCAGACGGAGACTTTTATTACTCAAGGTAACCACTGGCGTGCAAAAATAAATGTTTTCCATGTCAAAGGTCCCCATAGCCTTTCAATACATACATTGGTTTTAGTAACCTTTGTATTCTATTGCCCACATTCCCATCATTCTGCGCTTTGTACAATATAATTTTGACTGATTACCAACCTGAATCTCCAGCTGTTGAACAACTTGCATTTGTACTCTGCACTGAGCAGTACTTCGGTCATCCAATGCATGCTCATTGTTAAGGTGCCTGGTTAAGAAACAAAACACAAATAATGTTCGATGAATATACAGTATGTTGTATCACATTCTAAAGTAGATACACTAAAATATACACATATACTGAAATATATACTGTACATTCAGGAAACTCATTAAAGGAGTTTTATACCAGTTTTTTACTGAAACTTAGGTCCACCACCAATCAGCTGTTTGAAAAGGTAGCACTGAGGCCTTCTCTTGTTTTGCCTAGGCCATCTGACATCATGTTCATCGGTCACGTGGCCTAGCTGCATCTTAGCCCCGTTGAAGCGAATGGACCTGAGCTGCAATACCAAGCACAGCTACTGTACAATATATGGCTCTGTGCCTAGTAAGCTGAGAGAAGGCAGCGACGATACTGAGAGCACTACTGCCTTCTCAAACAGCTGATCGGCAGGAGTCCCGAGTGTCAAATCCCCACTAATCAGATACTGACGACCTATCCAGGGGGTAAGTCATCTGTAAAAACTGTCAAACACATAGCTGTGGTACACCTGAATAAAACATTGTTTCTCTTTTGTTGATCCGAGGCTCCATTCCTGAGTTATGATATATTTTCTTAATATGCAAATTAGGCCTTCGGTGCAATAAGGGTGTCACCATTACTCTTGTTGTTTCCCAATTAGACTTCTCTCTGGGGCAAGCCTCTCTCTCGCTGCTTTGATTGACAGGGACAGTCAGTGGCAAATCAGGGAGTGGAGCTTTTAATCAGATAAACCTCAGCTGTGTCTATGCAAACAGTTGGATAGAAGGTCACTGGTGAGAGATTTTCTTTAACCCCTTCACAACATCCGCCGTACATGTATGGCAGATGAGGGGGTCCTTATTGCTGCAGGGTCCCTGCTGTTTCATACAGCAGACACCCGCAGGTAATGTTCATGATTAGCAGTAATGCCGACTGTGGACATATAACCTCTCAGATGCCATGGTCAAATGTGACCACACCATCTGAAAGGGTTTAAACGTGGAAGCACGCACTTCTGGGGCAGGAACTCTTTCTGCTGGTGGAGATCAGGGAAAGTGTTCTATGCTCATAATGAGCCTGAACTAGGCTTCCAGGCTGATTACTTGTATATTACAGTTCAGGCAAGCAGGTGCCAGCACTGAGCTATAATATAACGATTTCTGTATAGAATAATGGAGCAAATTTCATTATTCTATACTAATTGCAATCTAATGATTGCAAGTTAGGGTCCAATTCAGGACGTTAAAAAAATAAAATAATAAAAAGTAAAACTTGAAAAAAATATAAAATTTCTAAACACCCCTCTTTCCCCAAAATCAAAATAAAAGTAAACCATTAAAAAAACACAATATCATGGGTATTGTTGCCTGAGAAAACCCCTGTACTATTAAAATAAAAAAAACATATATCTCATATGGTGAATGGTGTAATGGAAAAAATAAATAAAAAAAATGGCCGATTCAACTTTTTTCATCACTTTACTTTCCAAAATAATTGAATAAAAAGTGATCAAAAAGTCATACACATCCCAAAATTATATTATCAACAACTACAGATCATGCCACAAAAAATGAGACTCACACATCTTGGTAGATATAACTATAAAAAGTTATGGTGGTCAGAATACTCCAATGACAAGAAAAAAATAGATCTTTTCAAAGGCCTCATGCACACGTTTTTTTTAAGGTCCGCAAAAACGGGGTCCGTAGGTCCGTGATCCGTGACCATTTTTTCGTCCGTGGGTCTTCCTTGATTTTTGGAGGATCCACGGACATGAAAAAAAAGTCGTTTTGGTGTCCGCCTGGCCGTGCGGAGCCAAACGGATCTGTCCTGAATTACAATGCAAGTCAATGGGGACGGATCCGTTTGACGTTGACACAATATGATGCAATTGAAAACGGATCCGTCCCCCATTGACTTTCAATGTAAAGTCAGGAGTCCCTTTTATACCATCGGATCGGAGTTTTCTCCAATCCGATGGTATATTTTAACTTGAAGCGTCCCCATCACCATGGGAACGCCTCTATGTTAGAATATAAAACTAGTCCAGCAATGAAACCCTTAATTAATAAAGATAGCTAATATTTAATAAGAATAACGACAAACTAACCTATATAGTTACCTAGGTAGGCCAGCGAATGGCTGGGTGAGCAATATAATGGGTATAAACTGCTATCCTGATCTACACCTCAGCCCAGGGACGTCCCCTGGTGGTGGAGACTCCCTGCCCTCGAGCCTAACCTCGCCTCCTGTCTAACCGTAGGATGATGACAGGTGGTGAAAGCTGGCTCCGGGGTGGCCTACCAATCGACAACGAACACACACATATAGAGATAGAAAAAAAGGTGCCCAATGTATACAGCCCTCGTGACGGTATGCCAGGAGGTACACGGTACACCAAGTATTTCATAAAAACACCCTCCATCAATGATGAAAGGTCTGTGCGGCGCATTGCTTATAGCACAGACCTGTCACTTACCAGTAGGAGGAGCGCCCGGCCGGTCACAGACATCGCAGCTCGCAGGTAAGTATAATGCTTCTAAAAATTGCTAAGTAACCATGGCAACCAGGACTGCAGTAGCGTCCTGGTTGCCATGGTTACCGATCGGAGCCCTAGCGATTAAACTGGGACTCCGATCGATACTCTCCGCTGCCACCAATGATAGGGGGGGGGATTTTAATTAGGAGGGGGAGGGAGGGGGGCCCACTGGCCACCAATGAATCTACAGTACTACAGTGGAGGGAGGGGGGGCCGGCCGCACTGGCCACCAATGTGTTAACTACAGGGGAGGGAGGGGGGGCCGGCCACACTGGCCACCAATGTGTTAAATACAAGGGAGGGAGGGGGGCCCCACTGGCCACCAATGAATTTAAAACTGGAGAGGGAGGGGGGTGCCCCCTCCTGCCTGGCAGCACATGATCTCTTACAGGGGGCTATGATACGCACAATTAACCCCTCAGGTGCAGCACCTGAGGGGTTAATTGTGCGGATCACAGCCCCCTGTAAGAGATTGGGTGCTGCCAGGCAGCAGGGGGCAGTCATGTACACAGTTCAAAGTATAGTCTAACTAGAAGCGTCCCCATCACTATGGGAACGCCTCTGTGTTAGAATATACTGTCGGATCTGAGTTTTCACAAAGTGAAAACTCAGCTCTGAAAAAGCTTTTATGCAGACGGATCTGCGGATCCGTCTGTGTGAAAGTAGCCTACGGCCACGGACGCGGATGCCAATCTTGTGTGCATCCGTGTTTTTTCATGGACCCATTGACTTGAATGGGTCCGTGAACAGTTGTCCGTCAAAAAAATAGGACAGGTCCTATTTTTTTGACGGACAGGTAACACGGATCACGGATGCGGCTGCAAAACGGTGCATTTTCCGATTTTTCCACGGACCCATTGAAAGTCAATGGGTCCGCAAAAAAAACGGAAAACGGCACAACGGCCACGGATGCACACAACGGTCGTGTGCATGAGGCCAAAAGTTGTACAAAAAAACTGGCGTAATTGTACAACAGTACTGACCTGAAGAACTTTTAAGGCATAGTGAATGCCGTAAAAACAAAACCCATAAAACTGTGGTGGAATTGCACTTTTTTTTGTTAGTTTTTTCTAATTCCACCCCATTTGGAATTTATTCTCAGCTTTCCTATACATTGTATGCCATATTAAATGGTGGCTTTAGAAAGTACATAGCCCTCATACAGCTAGGAAAATGGAAAGATAAAAAAGTTATGTCTCCAGGAAGGCAGGGAGTGGAAAAGAAAAACGCAAAAACGGAAAATGGCTACATCAAGAAGGGGTTAAGAAAGATCTCTCCCAGTTTAATACTCAAACACATATAAACCAGACATGACAGCTGGTTGCAAGGACTGTATTTATGTATGGTAATTAAATAAAATGCTGATGCCAACCACATTTCAAAGAAATGGTAAAAATGTTTACACTTTTAATATAGCAGCAACCCTTTTGTCATATTGTAATCAACATACATATAAACACATAATAAAATTAAAAAGAGCGATAGACAAACAGACAGATAGATAGATAGATAGATAGATAGATAGATAGATAGATAGATAGATAGAAACAGTTTATGACATCCCATTCTAAATCCATAGACATTAATATGGAGCTCCCATATTAATGTCTATGGATTTTGCAGCCCAAATAGCTCCCATTCCTCTAGGAAGGGTTTCTACAAGATTTGTTGGAGTGTTTCAGGTTAGACACTGATGTTGGATCAGAGGGCCTAGCTCACAGTCTCTGTTCTAGTTCATTCTAAACGTGTTAAATGCGGTAGAGGTCAGAGCTCTGTGTGGGCTAGTGAAGTTTTTCCACACTAAACCCAACAACTATGCCTTTATGAACATGGCTTTATGCACTGGGGCACAGTCATGCTGGAATAGAAAATGGCCTTCTTGAAGCTGTTCTCTCAAAGTTGGAAGTACCTAATTGTCTAAAATTGGTATATCTTGGCATGCTAAAGCATTAAGGTTTTCTTTCACTGGAACTAAGTGGCATAGGTCAACTCCTGAAAAAACCCATATCATCATCCCTCCTCCACCAAACTTTACATTTGGCACAATGCAGTCAGGCAGGTAACATTGTTCTGGCATTCACCAAATCCAGACTCATCCATCAGATTGCCAAATGAAGAAGTTGGATTTGTCGACCCATACAACTCATTTCCACTGCTTCAGTGGTGGCATGCTTTAAATCACAGACACTTGGCATTGTGTTTAGTAAAGTAAGGCTTGCATACAGATGCTCAGCCATGGAAACCCATGCCATGAAGCTCCCAATGTACAGTTTTTGTGCTGCTGTTAATGACACAAGTTTAAAACTTTGCAGGTATTGACTCATCAGAACAGTGGCAAATTTTATGTCTTGTTCACCACGGAGAGAGGAGATGGAAGTTCTTCAGGAGTGCGTCACACTTTTTTAGGGATCTTTTTAATGCTTTATTTTTTAAAACCAAAGCCAGTGGATCCATCAGGAAGGATAGCCCTGCCTTTATATTTTTTCCCCTTTCTGGACTACTTCTGGCTTTGGTGCAAATAACCACATCAAAAATGTCACAAACAGATGTGACACTACCTTAATAGGTTTCTATCATCTCTCTCCCTGGTAAAATACATCCTTGCATTGCATTTCCACTTTGGTGCTTGGGCAGAGGAACCACATTCTTGCATTTTAGTTCCCCACAGATTATAGCTAGTCACTCAAGTACCCACAGTGGGAAAAGCTATAACTAGAATATTGTTGAGGAACTTTATAACATAAAATTGTATTTTCAGGACTAATATATGGGTCTGTGGCTTCAGTTTCATCATTGTTTGTTTACACAGCACTTCTCTATATAGGTGGAAACATGAATACTACAGTACATAGCACAAGTAGTCTCAGATATCTGCCCTTAGAGTCCTTGCACTCTTTTATTTTAGACATATTTACATGGCTAAAAATTAAAACAGTTTTATGCAATAAGCCTTCCCTGATAGACAACCAATGAATATTTTAAAAAAAAGTAGGGTTGTTGGGCGAAACAAATTACACTGCAATGGTGGTGAGTACACATTAGGTTTAATTTTATAACAACTCCTGATCAATAATGCATGTACTCTGAAATTATTTAAAATGTATGCATGAATATTTTTACCTTATTATATTGACTACGTAGATGAGGTGACTAAATAAACAGTCGAACCTAATATGTATGAATTAATACATTAAACATTGCTTTTTTTGGTTGATTTAAATGTTTTACGGGAATATGGTAAAAAATGAGGGGGGTCGATATTTTTACCACTTGTCAAGGGGGTGCTGTACATATTTTACCGTATATCATTTTGAAATGTGAATTTGAATTAAAATTAGATTCTTAGGCACAAAATGTGCGAGTCTTAAACATAAGGATATTAGTGCTGATTACAGAAGAGTCTTTTGCATATATTGTGTTCTGCTTATTTTATAATCGGCCCTTTTAATGCATGCTGCACTGCATTTGAAAATAGGAGTTAATACTCATTGCTCTGGTAACATATCTATTCCCACACACGAGAGATAAAGGCACTAATGCTCACTTGCAGATTAAACAGAAGAAAGGTACAGAAAAGACCATATGTATTATTTTGACTGCAGAGGCTAATATCAAGCCATAGCCTGAACAAGACATGTAAATGAACATGTATATAAGACAATATGCTTCAAAAAACAGCAATGAGCAGACCCCGGCTGTACAAAAGTGGCTTAAAATGTGTTTACATATTAGCGACCTCCTCTTGTCGTACGTTTAAAGAGCAAAAAAAAAAAAATAATGTTTGGATTTAACAGCTCAAGTCTTCATATCCAGTTTATCTGCACTGCTTTCATTAGAATAGAGAGACTGTAGAGTATAATAATAGTCAGTAAGGTTTTGTCTTGATTGAATTTTTCAGAAGAATACAAAAGAACCTTGCCATTAAAATAGTCCTTTATTCTCCAGCACGAAGGCGAAAGGTTTCTAAAGTGTTGTGATGTTCAGTAATGAGCCTCTATCTAAATTATCATTGGTGACAAACTCACAAAGCACTTTTCGAGGACACATAGTTATGAAATGCCAGAGCTGCCACTTTCTTTCTTGTAATTATAGGCTAGCTTGCAGCCCTTCAATGATCATTTATAGAACAGCCTCCAGTGGATTACCGAGAACTTGAAAAACACATACATACCTCTGCCACATCTCCCTTCTCCGTTCTTTGCTATTGTTTACTAGTGATATGTAAAATAATAGAGCCTATTCATTCCCCTACTTAATTATGCCAATCAAAGTGCAGGAATGGCAAAGGATACAAATGAAATGCAGGAAGATTAAGTAAATAGGGTCGGCATTAACATAAAATTATAAATTTATATACTTAAAACTATTTCATGTCAAAAATATTCTCTTTTATACCTTTCCATCTGTCTCAGGTATAACATATTGCTGTTCAAATATTCTCTATGATTTATAAATCAAGGATAAGATAATATTGAAAAATGAGGATTTCGGAATTTTTCTCAGCCACTACCTAATTGCTGTTTCAAAATGCATATGCAAAGGGACATTTCATTAATCATTTAATCATGTACCTCGCAGGAAGTTCTAACTAATGTTTCAAATACCCTTTTCATCTGAATGCTTCATAATGCTATATTATGTATTTGATATATAGCATATGTCATAAATTATGCTGCTTAGAATGGACTAAATGGGTTGTTATCCTTCAAGATGCTTATTACAAAAAACGTTATCAATTTCTCTCTTTTTTTTTATTTTTTATCTATAGCCAGCTCGATTTCATTTTTTCATGCGCCACCAATAATGCTCTCGCAGAATGCCAAAGGTCTGTAAATTACCCATGCAATCACTAACACCATTTCACAGACCTGTTCTATTTCTGCTGGTCTGCTAACAAGACGATTACACACAAATTACTGAATGTCTATGAAATATTTAAATGCATTCTACTCTACTATGCATTAATAAGAGCAAAGCAAGCTATGGAATTCTGGTTGGATCCACTCCCTAATGTCCCCTAATGAGCCTCTTACTGTGACTGCAGTTCAAACAGAAAGGTGAAGAAAAAAATGCAAAGGGTTCCTTCAGAAAGGCAGCTTGAACAAACAGTGTGAGAGCCAGTTCTAATTTATGGGTCACTTTATAGGTATATTGATTTTTGTTTTGAAAATGGAATAAATGATGTGGTTGACTGGCATTCTTTAAAAACTGCATGAGACTGAGCGGGGTCTTAGCCTCATGTACACAGTGTGTAAATGTGAAGCCTTTTCTTTCAGCAGATATTTAATAAGAAGTTAACTACAAAACACAACAGCACCTAGGAGAATCTGTGAGTGGCATATACAACACCAGAGAAACTGTATGTTCTGTCTCAGGATACTAGGTCTCAAATCCATTTTTAGAGCCATAGAAGTAATTTCAATTTAGACAAGAGTGACATTGAGATACTTTGCTAATATCTATCTTGGTCCAGCTGATGCCCAAATATTCTCCTGGTATTTATTACACTGCCTGATTTTCTGTACATATGTGTATTATCTCCAACCTAATGACCGTCATGCCTAAAAAGCAGAGGAGTAGCTAGTAGAGTTGCGGGGGGGGGGGGTGACTTCAGGGGCCCACTGAGAATGAGGGGCCCACCAAGGGCACAGATGCTGACAGTCAAAGACTACTGTATCACAGTCCTCAGGACGATACAGTTGAAGATTGCATTGGATAGGTGAGCTAATGGTATGGGCCGCCTGTGTGGCAGTAGAATTGTGCAGGCGGCTCTTATTGCCATAGTCTGCACTGGATCTTGGGTGGTACACGATAATATTATTGAGCTCTGCTTGCATCAGGACTGCAGGCAACTGAGCTGTAGGCCTGTGGCCACATGAAGGGGGAGTCAGGTATTTGAATTTTTTATTGATCACTTCAGGGGGAGTTATAACTGTTAGGAGCACTATGGGGGATTATAAGTACTGGGCCTCTATAGGGGGCGTAATAAGCACTGGGCAACTATAGGGAACATTATAAGTACTGGCCCAATATATGGGGCATTAAAAGTCAAGAGCCACTATAGGAGGCATGATAAGTACTGAGCCACTATAGGGGGCATTATAAATACTGGGACACTATAAGGGACATTAAACATACTTTAGTCACTATGGGGGACATTATAAATACTGGGCCACTATAGGGGACATTGTACATACTGGGCCACTATATGGAACTTTATAAGTACTGGGCAACTATATGGGACATTATAATTACTGGGCCACTATAGGGGACATTATAAGTACTGGTGCCACTATGGGGGCATAATAAATACTAGGACCATTATAACTATGGGGGACACTATAAGGGACATAATAACTACCAGCAGCACTATAGGGGCATTTTAAATACTGGGCGTATATTTGGAAAGCTTGATAACTACTGAGGGCACTATAGGGGCCTTATAACTACAGAGGGCATTATGAGAGCACATAACTACTGAGGGCACTGTAAGGGCATTATAACTACTGTGGGCACTATAGGAGAGCATGATAACAAGTAGAGAAGCTATAGGTGCATTATAACTACTGAAGGGGGCATTATAATTACTAAGAGCACTACAGAGCATGATAAATACTGGGCACACTATAGGGGCATTAAATTACTGTAGGTACTATAGGGGGAATTATACCTACTAGGGACAATGGGGAAAATTATTTCTACCGTAGGTACTCTGGAGGGGAATTATTATTGAATTATTAATCACAATATTGAGGACACTACTGCTAATGGGAGCACTCTATGGGAGCATGGTTATTATCAGGGGTACTGTTACTAAGGAGGACTCTTTGGGAGAAAACTATTACTATTGGTGGGACTTTTGGAAGGGATGCTACTATGGGGGCTATTCTGTATAGCACTATTATTTCTGAAGTATATTGTTTGGTATCATGGGGGAGAAGATGATAGAAAAGTGAAGAATCTAAGATGTCTGTGTGCTAAACTCTGCAGAAATGATATGTGCCTGAAAAGTGGCACTATAGCAGTCTGGTCTGAATGGAGAAGATGAGGAAAGAGAACATCTATGTATATCGGAGGAGACATCAGTGGATACGAGTGATATGTGGTGCTGTATCCTTCTGTATGTTTGGTAGCACTTAATAAAATGTTCATGCAAATATGTCTTTCGTGCTAGGGCTTGGGGGGGGGGGGATTGTTTGGATTACAAATTTGACAACGCCCAGGCCTGTGTTGTTGTCCCGCATCCTGCTCTCTCTTGCAGCCACGGTGGAGGTGGAGCTGGACTTGCTGAAAATAAAGATGCACCTATCAGATTTGTTCCCCTCCACCCCACATGCTGAACCCCTATCTACACCTGTGATAAAATGACTCAAGATGAGAATAGGTGGTACACTATATGAACTATAGAAATAGTACATCTTAAATGAGGTCCATTAAATTTACAGGACCTTTAGAATGTGATGGCACTTAAAGATTAGTTCCACTCATGTTTGGCCACATTTCCAACAGAAGTGTAAAACTATTGGCGGGAAGTTTAAAATTATTGGTGGGAAGTTTAAGGCTCATTTCTGATCATTGCCACATGTAAATATTACATATTTTATGGGGCACCAAAAATTGTCATTTGCCACCCACCCTGTGTAAGCAGGGGATGTGCTGAAAACAATTTGCAAACTGAATGGGAGAATAAATTATCTATTCAGTTTACAGCAAACCATATCAAAAGGTCCTTGAAGCAAGCAGTAATTGACTTTTACAGTTGTGTTCAAAATAATAGCAGTGTGTTTAAAAAAGTAAATAAAGCTTAAAATTCTTCTAATAGCTTTTATTTCCATACACACAAATGCATTGGGAACACTACACATTCTATTCCAAATCAAATCTACTCGTGTAAAACAGCCCTAATACCCTCTGCTACATACAGTGGGGGAAATAATTATTTGACCCCTCACTGATTTTGTAAGTTTGTCCAATGACAAAGAAATGAAAAGTCTCAGAACAGTATCATTTCAATGGTAGGTTTATTGTAACAGTGGCAGATAGCACATCAAAAGGAAAATCGAAAAAATAACTTTAAATAAAAGATAGCAACTGATTTGCATTTCATTGAGTGAAATAAGTATTTGAACCCTCTAACAAAAAAAGACTTAATACTTGGTGGAAAAACCCTTGTTTGCAAGCACAGAGGTCAAACGTTTCTTGTAATTGATGACCAAGTTTGCGCACATTTTAGGAGGAATGTTGGTCCACTCCTCTTTGCAGATCATCTCTAAATCCCTAAGGTTTCGAGGCTGTCTCTGTGCAACTCTGAGCTTGAGCTCCCTCCATAGGTTTTCGATTGGATTAAGGTCCGGAGACTGACTAGGCCACTCCATGACCTTAATGTGCTTCTTCTTGAGCCACTCCTTTGTTGCCTTTGCTGTATGTTTTGGGTCATTGTCGTGCTGGAACACCCATCCACGACCCATTTTCAGTTTCCTGGCAGAGGGAAGGAGGTTGTCGCTCAGGATTTCACGATACATGGCTCCGTCCATTTTCCCGTTTATGCGAATAAGTTGTCCTGTGCCCTTAGCAGAAAAACACCCCCAAAGCAAAATGTTTCCACCCCCATGCTTGACGGTGGGGACGGTGTTTTGGGGGTCATAGGCAGCATTTTTCTTCCTCCAAACACAGCGAGTTGAGTTAATGCCAAAGAGCTCTATTTTGGTCTCATCAGACCACAGCACCTTCTCCCAGTCACTCTCTGAATCATTCAGGTGTTCATTGGCAAACTTCAGACGGGCCTGCACATGTGCCTTCCTGAGCAGGGGGACCTTGCGAGCCCTGCAGGATTTTAATCCATTGCGGTGTAATGTGTTTCCAATGGTTTTCTTGGTGACTGTGGTCCCTGCTAATTTGAGGTCATTAACTAACTCCTCCCGTGTAGTTCTAGGATGCTTTTTCACCTTTCTCAGAACCATTGACACCCCACGAGGTGAGATCTTGCGTGGAGCCCCAGAGCGAGGTCGATTGATGGTCATTTTGTGCTCCTTCCATTTTCGAACAATCGCACCAACAGTTGTCACCTTCTCTCCCAGCTTCTTGCTAATGGTTTTGTAGCCCATTCCAGCCTTGTGCAGGTCTACAATTTTGTCTCTGACATCCTTGGACAGCTCTTTGGTCTTTCCCATGTTGGAGAGTTTGGAGTCTGCTTGATTGATTGATTCTGTGGACAGGTGTCTTTTATACAGGTGACTAGTTAAGACAGGTGTCCTTAATGAGGGTGACTAATTGAGTAGAAGTGTCTAACCACTCTGTGAGAGCCAGAACTCTTAATGGTTGGTAGGGGTTCAAATACTTATTTCACTCAATGAAATGCAAATCAGTTGCTATCTTTTATTTAAAGTTATTTTTTCGATTTTCCTTTTGATGTGCTATCTGCCACTGTTACAATAAACCTACCATTGAAATGATACTGTTCTGAGACTTTTCATTTCTTTGTCATTGGACAAACTTACAAAATCAGTGAGGGGTCAAATAATTATTTCCCCCACTGTAAATAGACATCAGCATTATAATTGGTCTATAATGGGCAGGGGTCCTAATTCCATGAGAATATAGGCAGTGTGCATTATTGTCTCTATGGGCTAATTCAGATGAGTGGTATAAAACTCATCTGTATTCTATCCACTATAAAGGATCAGTGTGAAATTAGTACAGCCTCCGACTGCTTTCCTTTTGTCCTTCTTTTTTCCATGTGGAAAACTGGACATGTGAATTGGTGCATCGACTAGAATATGTCAGTGTTCTGTATGTGTGCTATTGATTCTACT
This sequence comes from Bufo bufo, assembly GCF_905171765.1. Taxonomy (NCBI): domain Eukaryota; kingdom Metazoa; phylum Chordata; class Amphibia; order Anura; family Bufonidae; genus Bufo; species Bufo bufo. The sequence goes on along the minus strand of NC_053389.1, from coordinate 512,900,893 downwards.
TTCAGACACCACACAGATGTAAACATCACTCGTGTAAATAGGCTCGTCAGAAGGTTTACATTTCATTGATATTGGCTTTCACATCCTTTTAGTAGTTACTAAATATCAATGCTTTTTAGTCATGCTGTTAACTTCAATAACTCTTGGACTACTCTGAATTGTATTATTGAAAGATCTTGAAAAACATGTTTCTTTAATGGTTAATTATGTTTGCTATTTGCTAACAACATTGCCACAATAGCTTATGTGCCAACATTGATTTCTGCTCTTAGCATTGCATTAGCTTTAGATCTCTTTTATATTGGTACTCTAATGGGTGACCACGTGCAAACCTATCTTGCAAACAAGAGCTACTTACATCTGTATAAACAGACTTCACATATAATATTTCATGTGAAGTTCTAAAGGTCTAAAATATGAAATATGGTCCACAATTACACTACAGACTAGTGAATTGAGTTCTTTCTCTAACTGATTTAAATGGCTTGTTTAAGTGATGAAAACGGCCTCTTTACCTGCTTCACTGTAGCATTGGGACCATTTATCAAGTTAGGAAAGCGTAAGCTGCAAAACTAGGCTAATTTGCTTTGAATGTATTTTCTATTTGCCATAAAGTCTTGTATACTAATAGAATCTCTGTATTATGTTTCATGTTTTATTGTACATTCAGCAATAGTAATAGAAAGTAAGACTATAAACCAGCAAAATTATGTTTCTGGATCTTTCGCAATTATACATGAGAAACATCCCAAGTTTCACGCTTAATAAGCTTTAATTCCATGACTTCCTTTCTTTTAATGCTCTATGCATCTTCAGTGAACAAACTACCTTCTACCCAGGGCCATTTTTCGCCCTCCTGCCCAGGCAATTTTTTGCAAATTTGACATGCGTCACTTTATGTGGAAATAGCTTTGGAACACTTTTATTTATCCAAGCCATTTTGAGATTGTTTTCTCGTGACTAATGTTGAGCGAGCACTAAAGTGCTCATGTGCTCCGGTGCTCTGACCGAACACATCGGTATGCTCGTGTGTTCTACCGAGCACAATGGAAGTCAATGGGAGAACCCCAGGCACCCCCAGCTCAGAAGAGAAGAGGATGTCTGGTTCATAAAAAAAAGGTTAGAACTTGATGGAATATGAGCAGAATCTACCTTGTTTTGGTTTCAAACTAATATTCTTGTCAGAAGACTATGAAACCAATAGAGGGCGCTGTTCATAACTCAATAGCACCATCTATTGGTTTCATAGTCTTCTGACAAGAATATTAGACTGAGTCTTATAAAAAGCTTATTAGTTTAGCCTTTTGCATGGAAAATTCGCGATCTACACTAGGGTGATATCTGACACTGGGAAAGCTGGGTAATAACTCAGTGATAAAATCTGACAATGGGAAAGCTGGGTATTAACTCTACACTGAGCTATTACCCATCTTTTGCAGTGTCAGATATTATCACCGACTTACTACATAATTATTACATAATATTCACTATATTGCTATTTATTAGTTTTTTGGAATATTACGAATATTCTGAAAAACTAATATAGAGCAATATAGCGAATATGATCTCAGCGAATAGTCTTGTCATAACACTATGCAACTAATAGAGGGCGCTGTTTATGAGTCATGATTCATAACTCATGAATTATGAACAGCTCCCTCTTAGTTGCATAGTGTTATGACAAGACTATTTGCTGTTGTGAGTGAATAGTCTTGTCATAACACTATGCAACTAATAGAGGGCGATGTTCATGAGAGCCTCTGCTCATTTGCATGTCTTTCCCATATGCCCATGTTTATGCAAATGAGTTTTTACATGACAAAACTGTATAGAAATGTTATTGAATATTATGTTAGGACAATCAGAAAACTTTTGGTCACATTAATGATATTAATCTAGGTGTGCAGGTCCATCCAAGCCATCCAACAGATGCCAAATAACTTTGAGGTTTACTGGTTCTCAGTCAGATGAGAGCTGGTTTGGAATATCTCATAGTGCACAAGGCTGCCATTGTAAGGTATGCTGGCTGTTATCTGCATCGTGGATAGATTGATGGCTTGTACAAACCTGGCTTTTGGTATATAGCCTTTGTGTGGTTGTCTATTGTATGTCGTACATAATAGGAGTCTAAGTCGCATCCAGCTATCCTCTTAAAGCTGTTGCCAAACCATTTTGATGGGGTTTCCATAAATTTCTAACCTTTTTTTATGAACCAGACACCCTCTTCTCTTCCGAGCAGGGGGTGCCTGGGGTTCTCTAATTAACTTCCATTGTATTAAATTGTATTTGAGCACCCAAATTATTCAGCCGAGCACTCGGATCTGCCGAGCATAGCGATGCTCGAGCAGAACAGCATTTCGGCCGAACATGCTCGCTCAACACTACTCGTGACACATTGTGCTTCATGATAGTCATAAATTTGTGTCAATATAGTTCACCTTTATCTATGAAAAAATTCAAAATTTACTCAAAATTTACTCAAAATTTGCAAGTTTCAAAATTTTACATTTTCTGCTTTTAAAACAGAAAGCGATACCTCAAAATATTTACTACTTAACATTCCCCATATGTCTACTTTATGTTGGCATCATTTTGTAAATGTCATTTTATTTTAGAAAGCTTAGAATTTTAGAAGCAATTCAAAGGAAAATAGAGATAAAATTTCAAAATTGCACTTTTTTGGCAGATTTTCCATTTTAATCCATTACACAGAGTAATACACTAACAGGTTGCCTAGGAGACGACCCTGAGGCTGGATCTCCTGGGCACCCATAGAACGCATATCTGGATGCCATGCAAGGCATTGGGCAGTCTCTGCACTGCACTGGGCTGCCCTGTCACCCATCGGGTCCCTGCCACAGCAGCGCGGGGACCCGATTGGCTCCATCACCCGCAGCAAACCCCTTCTATGTCGCAGTCATCGCTGACCGTGGCATAGAAGGGGTTAATACTCCGGCATCGGCTTTTACAGCAATGCTGGCGGATACAGCAGGGGCCCAGCTATCAGAGACTGCCGGACCCCTGCAGTGATCGGGCACGCACCGCTCAGGTGCCCGCCCGATTACATGAAATACTATTATGTGAAGATGCGGGAAGTCACTGACTTTTATGACGTAATAGTACATCATATGTCAGGAAGGGGTTAAAGACTGTGGACACCTCTCATTTTGTTTTGTTAAAAACACATTTTTCTAATTGGGCTAAATTGAAAATTTGTCTTGTGGCTACTGAAGCTGATGTGCAGTATATATAACACATAGTAATCAGCATTATGCCATTCACTAGCAAATCTGTCAAATTGTGCTAGAGCTCGGCCTCTACCCCTCCCCACCCCCTCTTCTCTCTCCTCTCCTGAACAATCTCCTCTCCTGTTCATCAAAGTTCAGAGAGGAACGGCAGGATGAGAAAAATTTTTCTTATTTTTTAATCAATGACAAACATTAGTATTTTACAATGTGCTTTTCTCACATACAGTAGGGGACTCAAAGTGCAGGGGTGGTTGTGTAACTGGGGCGACTCCCTGGGGAGTCAATGGCTACCATATAGGTGCTCAAGCCCAAGGCGCAAAAAAGATGTGCAATTTAATAAAATAAAAAAAAACTTGATGTTAAGGTGTCTATAGTAGTAGTTTAAAGAGGACCTTTCACCAGAATAAAACATCTAAACTAACTATACAGACGTGTAGAGCCGTGCCCAGGGATCTCCCTGAAACTGTTATCCCTGGGCGCAGCTCCGTTCTCCCGTTATAGCCTCCGGTATCTTCATAGATAGGCTCCACCCAGGGGAACCTGACGGCGTCTCTTTCTCCAATGCTGTAGCGCTGGCCAATCGCAGCGCTCAGCTCATAGCCTGAGAGTTTTTTTTTTCTCTCAGGCTATGAGCTGAGCGCTGCGTTTGGCCAGCGCTACAGCATGGGAGAATGAGACGCCTGGAGGTTCCCCTGGGTGGAGCCTAACTATGAAGATACTGGAGGCTATAACGGGAGAACGGAGCGGCGCCCAGGGATAACAGTAAGTGCAGGGGGATCCCTGGGCGCCGCTCTAAATGTCTGTATAGTTAGTTTAGATGTTTTATTCTGGTGAAAGGTCCTCTTTAACTGCTGCCCAAAATATCCGTGTGAGCTTGTCACTTAGAAATTGGTGACCAGTAATCATGTTGCCTCCATCACTTATGAAAATATTCAAATCCAGCTGTCACCTGATATATATGTAACTATATTTTCCAATTATTCTAATCAAACAGGACTGATGCACGTAGGGCCTGTTCTACCCTCTCATACACACTTCCTCAGCTGGGTATGAACAGGGTATTACAATACTTTCAGAGCTAAAGCTTTTCAGACTGGTTATATCAATTTATTATGGAAGTGTAACACATGTTGCCCATAAATGATATATTACAACTTTCTTTTTCTCTAGTGACCTGCCAAGCAGTCCCTCCTGTATTGTCTGGAAGTTTAGTAGAGAAGAACTTTGACTGACCATCTATATGAATATACTTTTTTCACTACTTTTGCACAATAAAAACCCATTTTTTTTTAGAAAATGTTTTTTTCTCCCATCACTATATCCTGAGAACCTACAATCAGAGACTCAGTAGGCATCAGTAACCATCAAATTTGTGGGGGTGCCAATGGGTAACAGAGGAAGACCCCTTCCTCTGAAAACACTCAGATTCTGTAGTCTCTATTGACTGCAGCATCTAACAGGGTAAATGATTGGGATCACAGGTTTCTCTGATCCCAGCTCTTAGAGCAGGTGCCTAGCTGCCATTAGACGGAGAGATATCTGCTCCATCCACCACAGGAAACACATAATGGGCTAAACCTGCAACTCTGTAAAAAGGCATATTAGAAGGTTTAAATCCCATTAGTGAAGCTGTAAGATAGGCATATCGCCAGTCACTGAGAAGTTAATGATTTTAAAATGGTAGCACTAAATGTATATTGTGTTGAAAGAAAACAAATGAAACATGAATATTCAGCCACTGTAAGCCTTTGAATACAATAGAAAAGTAAGGCGACAGGTTCTCTTTAAACATTTTGTTACGCAGCTCTAAACATTAAAATGAATTCCTTGTCAGATAACACAGGTCGTGGTTTTACAACTGAAGCTCTCTCGTGTGACATTGAAAAAGCATTTCCCATTGACTGCTATATGTCACTACAAGGGTTTTAGAGTGTTTCATTCTCCCGGCGCTCCCCTCTTAGTATTAGACATGTAAACATTTTATGCCAATAGGTTTCCCTCCAGAATATACTTCTTCTTTTGTGTTGTATAACCTAATGATGCTTGCAGAGTGTGGTATCCATAATTCAGAAAGCATCAGCATTTTACAGAACAGTGCAGCTGTGAGACAAGTGTCTAAATATCATCTAAATGTTTATTTCTCATCTAGTTACTTATTTATGGGATTATAAGGTTTACACAAATGTCTATCATGTTCATCCTATCATAATTCTAACAGAACAAAAACCCCTGTATTGCATGACAAGGAAAACATTCCTAATTCGATACATGAGAATCAGATTAAATCCATTAATTACCTATGACGGGTACTCAACTGGGGGACCACGGTCGGAATCCTAACTGCGGTTGCCAGCTGTTCGGACCACTGCATATCATGCCTTCAACTGTATATGTGTCATCAGAATGCTTCACCACACCCCTGTTGTCTGTAGTTCAGAGCTGGCAAGCGTAATGTAGTGACATAATCTTGCTTGCCGTGCTGAGCCACAGACAGCAGAGCACAGAGCGGAACAGATGATTTGTTCATCAGGGGAACGTGGGGTAGGTGAGCATTTAAACTGGAGGCACTTAAAATTCTTTGATATGGCGGGTGATCCGAAGGCGCATAACTGTGTGATGGTGGAACTAAAGGGGGTACAACTGTGTGGTGGCCATCTAAGAGGGCATATGTCACGGACGTTCCCGTGGCAGGTACCAGGAGCTCGGAAAGACTGGCAACTCGTGGGTTAAATTGACAAGTCACTGTGGATCTTATTGTGTCTGTGTTTTGGTGAATGCCACACCCCTTGCTTCAGGTGTTGCTTGTTGGTAATTTACTTTTCCCATAAGTAGCCGCTTCTCACTCTTGGAGGGGCAGTTTATAGATTTTGTTCCTGCCTTCTAACTAGCTGGTCGGTTGTACTCTGTGGTGCTTCTGGAGTTGCCAGTTTTCTACTTTCAGATAAGTCTTGTCTTTTCTTATTGTTTTGTGTTTGTTATATTTCCTGTTGTTTTTATCTGGGCCTGAGACAGAGACTTCCATTCGTCCATCTGGGGAGGAATGGGTTGCCTCTGGTCCTAACCTCATTCCAGGGCCTTATAGGGATATAAGGGCCTAGGTATCCAGCATATGAATATTCCTACCTTCAAGGTCTATTCAAATTAATAGGTAGTTCGGGCCCGGATTAGGGTTGTTTAGGGGGTGACCTGTTCCTTCCATGTTTCCAGGCCCAGTTACTGTTCCCCTTCCCTCCTGTGTTTAATGTGTTTTTTTCCCCCCACACTGATCTTAACAGCATAACTGTGAATGGGAAGCCACTAATGGGGAATAACTATTATGAGGGCTTCACTGTGTGGGGGGGACATCTAAGGGGTATAACTGTGAAGGGACCACTAAAGGGAGCATAACTATTAGGGTAGTATGACTGTGTGTGAGCAATCTAAAGGGGCTTAACTCTATAAAGGGAGCATCATTCTGCATGGGGGGCACCTCAAGGGGCCTTATCTCTATAAAAGGGTCCACTAAGGGGGCATGACTCTGTGTGTGTGGCACTTAGGCCCCTTTCACACGGGCGAGTATTCCACGTGGATGCGATGCGTGAGTTGAACGCATTGAATACTGACCCATTCATTTCTATGGGGCTGTTCACATGAGCGGTGATTTTCACGCATCACTTGTGCGTTGCGTGAAAATCGCAGCATGCTCTATATTCTGCGTTTTTCACGCAACGCAGGCCCCATAGAAGTGAATGGGGTTGCGTGAAAATCGCCGCACGGTTGCTAGGAGACGATCGGGATGGAGACCCGATCATTATTATTTTCCCCTATAACATGGTTAGAAGGTAAAATAATAGAATTCTGAATACAGAATGCATAGTACAATAGCGCTGGAGGGGTTTAAAAAATTAAAAATAATAATTTAACTCACCTTAGTCCACTTGATCGCGATGCCCGGCATCTCCTTCTGTCTCCTTTACTGAACAGGAGACAGCATTCATTATAGGTCAAGGACCTGTGGTGACGTCACTCCGGTCATCACATGATCCATCACATGATCTTTTACCATGGTGATGGATCATGTGATGACCGGAGTGACGTCACCACAGGTCCTTGACCTGTAATGAATGCTCACCACAGGTCCTGTTCAGTAAAGGAGACAGAAGGAGATGCCGGGCATCGCGATCAAGTGGACTAAGGTGAGTTAAATTATTATTATTTTTTTAACCCCTCCAGCGCTATTTTACTATGCATTCTGTATTCAGAATGCTATTATTTTCCCTTATAACTATGTTATAAGGCGAAGTAATACAATCTACAGAACACCTAACCCAAGCCCGTACCAAACATGCGCAATTTTTCTCACGCGAGTGCAAAACGCATTACAATGTTTTGCACTCGCGCGGAAAAATCACGGGTGTTCCCGTAACGCACCCGCACATTTTCCCGCAACGCCCGTGTGAAAGAGGCCTTAAGGAGGAAGCAGTGTGTGGGGGTAATTAATGGGGCATCATACAGTGTGTGGGACACTGAATGGGCATCACTTTGTGTGGGGAGCCACTTAAAGGGGCATTTAAAGGGACAACATACTTTGAAAGGGAGCACTTAGAGGACATTAGTTTGTGTTGGGGCCACTTAAGGGGGCCTTATTCTGAGTGGGAGCACTTTAAGGATAATCCTACTGTTAAATGGGCTATCCTATGATTAATGTAGCAATGCTGTAAAATGTCTGTAACAGTTTATTCTGGAATCAAACATGGAGTGGTTTCACGTTCAAGGTTTTTTTTCACCAAATTAAAATTAATAGTGCAAAATAAGACCAAAATGTCATAAACAAAGAGCACAATATATTTACAGCTTAGCATAGCACAGTTGGTGCAGCTATATCAAATAAATAACCTCCTAAACCAACTGATTGGTCAAGAGGAATTCCTTTATCAAGTGTTTTAGACATCTTTCTAACATTTTTATGCCTCATCCACCAAGGGTTGTGGCTAATCACAAGGGGTTGTGGTTTCATGCAAAAAGGGGCATGACTTATCTGCAACTCCGGTTGCCAAAAAATGTGCAAAAATATTGGCTCATTTTTGGCATAAAACTAAGCCAACTTTTGAAGTGGCATAAACTTAAGGCGATATTAGGCTGGCCGATAGTCAGCCAGATCATTGCTAGTGATGAGCGGCATAAGCAATATTCGTTTTTGCGATATTTCGCATAATATTTGCAATAAATTAGGGAATTCTAGAATTTGTGATCTCGTCATTATTTTTGCGATTGCACAAATGATGTGCATATTTTTTGCGCAATACATGAAACTTGAGTAGATATTACTGATTGGTGCACTAAGTATTGTTGTGACATCACAGCACTATGTCTGTAGCATGTATGTATGGACAGCAGATAAACAGTAATTCCTATCACACTACCTAACACCCTGCACTGGAACCGCTACACTATATCACTATCTAACTTGCACTGACTACCTCCCACTAACTATTATATATATGAGCTAACTAACTATCTAATGTAATTGGATAAGTAATATGATCCAGATGAAAGCACAGAGCACACTGCTCTCTCTCTCAGAACTGCAAAAAAAAAATGCAGAAAATGGCTGCCTGGGAGGTTTTTATATAGTACCGGGGTAGGCAACTTTCCTATTGGTTGCTTGCTAGGGATGTTGCTAAGCTCTGACAAAGACATTTCAGCCTTCTCATTGGCCCACAAGCAAGAAGGGAGGTTACTGATGAAAAAAAACTCTAGAACATTTGCGATTATGAATATATATACCGTATTTTTCGCCCTATAAGACGCACTCCCCCCCCCCGAAAGTGGGAGGAAAATGGCAGTTCGTCTTATGGGGCGAAGGCTGCCATTTTAACACTGATACACCGTCGACCGCAAGCTGCACAGCGCGGCCGGCGTGTGTATCAGCGAGGGGGGAGGAGGGGCTGGGGGCGGGCCTTTAGTTTTATAATGGCAGCGGGGCCCGGTGCAGTCACTGTATTCTATTGCAACGGGCCCCGCTCACTGTACTAATGGAGTCTGTAACTGCAGGCAGGCAATGGTTAACTGTACATATGTTCGATCCAGCACTGAGCAGCCTGTACTTACGATCATAGCAGGCTGGCTGCTGGAGGCAGGAGGCTGGGTGGACGGGCGGGCACTGGCAGCGTAACTTCCTACGTCACGTGCCTGCTACGGCCACTTTATGAATGAAGCAGGCGGCGCAGGCACGTGACGTAGGAAGTTACGCTGTCAGTGCCCGCCCGCCCAGCCTCCTGCCTCCAGCATCCAGCCTGCTATGATCGTAAGTACAGGCTGCTCAGTGCTGGATCGAACATGTGTATAGTTAACCATTGCCTGGCTGCAGTTACAGATACCATTAGTACAGTGAGCGGGGCCCGGTGCAATGGAATAGAATGACTGCACTGGGCCCCCGCTGCCATTTAAAAACTAGTGTAGATGCCAGCCCCCAGCCCCTGTATTGGGGGTCATTCACAGTGGCTGACACTGTTATGGGGGGGGGGGGTCTGTGGATGTCAAATAGCATAAGATGCTATTTATCTGTCATCCACAGATCCCCCCCATAGCAGTGTCATTCCATCCACAGATCCCCCCCATAGCAGTGTCATGCCATCCACAGATCCCCCATAAAAGTGCCATCCACATCCCCCATAACAGTGTCAGCCACAGACCCGCATAGCAGTGTCAGCCACAGACCCCCATAGCAGTGTCAGCCACAGACCCCCATAACAGTGTCAGCCACAGACCCCCATAACAGTGTCAGCCACAGACCCCCATAACAGTGTCTTCCACAGACCCCCATAATAGTGTCATTCACAGGCTACCATTAGTTCAAAGCCCACGAAAAGCACACCTTTTGGTTCAAAATATATTTTCTCTTATTTTCCTCTTCAAAAACCTAGGTGCGTCTTATGGGCCGGTGAGTCTTATAGGACAAAAAATACAGTTTATATCGCCTGCAAAATCTTTTAATACAGACTTTAGACTTGACAGTGTAAAAATGTGTCGGATTTATCAGCCAGGATCAGCCACTGTGATAAATCTGGTGCAGTTTTGGCCAATGGACAGAATGCTGGTGCGCAGACAAACTTGCTCCAAATTTATAAAGGTCGGCGAGTCATATCCTTAGACATTTGTTTGACAGCATTAGTAAATCTGCCTCATTGTATCAATTGATTACCTTTGCAAGAATGCCCTGCTTTATGTACACAGCATGTTTGAAACTTTCCCAATAAGGTCTTCAAGGGACCATTTAGTGGATGTTGCTGCAATCATATGTGTCCTATACAAGTCCCAAATTAAAAGGTTTGTATTCTGTGCAAAATATTTACAATATATTTTTACTGTAAATATGATAAAAAGAGATCAAATTACCAGTGCTATTTAATTGTGAATTGCACAATTTGAACACACTTGGAAAGCAGGGTTATTGAAGTATAAATTCATCAGATAATTATTTATGAATGCTATCACTTCTTAGTGTGTAGGGACTTTTTGCAAATTTATACCAAAACAAATCAGGTATTACTTTGGTTCTCAGTTCCAGTGTTGCTTAAAGGGTTTCTCTCATGATTGAACCCCCATACATATGCTGTATTGGAATATATGGACGTCATAGAGGGAAAGTCATCAACTCAGGACCCCCCTTAATAAGCTGGAACCAATAGCTACTTCTCGTTCTGGCAGACCCAAGCCGGATGGTTATTAAACTGAATGGCTGTAACAAATACAAGAGCAATGATTGCCTTGCTGAGGATTTTCCTGGCAAAATAAGCTGATTGCTTGGGTGCCTTGAGCAATAAGTGAATTGCAGCGGGGGTAAATTTTGAAAGGGGCATTTTAAACATATGTTAAATCATACTTTCATTTCACATTGGTAATATCACAAATAATAAAAGAGGAAACATTTGGGTGCCCTTCATGTTAAGAAATGTTAATCTTGTGATATTTTAGCATAGTTTTTAAAACTTTCTGTCCAGATTGAGCTATTCAACATGACATCCTTTTTTGAAATGTCAGACCTGTTAGACTGTTAACTACTCTGGTTGAACATAAAAAAACACAATAATGTAAAATTAAACTTTCTGGATGTGATGTTAAATTTTTATTTTGGATACATACAGCATGTCACATACCAATTTATACCTGACAGTCACTATTGTGCTCCTAAAACCTTTCATTGAACTTCCAATTGTATAAGTGCTCAGACTGAACTATATTGAATATCAGAGAACTAGACCTACAGCTCTTCATACTGATAGCTCATAAAGCTGGTATCTGTTGCCTATAGAATAGCTATAATACTCCTTATTAATATCTATGACAACGGTTAATAGAGTAATCCAGACTAGGCAATGAAAGTCTGCTATAGAGTTATTTGACTATTAATTACTTGTGACTTTGGCTTTGTCATCTACCCTATGTAAATACATTTGTTGTTAGAGAACCACTTAAAGGGGTTGTCTTGGTTCAGAGCTGAACCCGGACATATCTCCGTTTTCACCCAGGTAGGCTCTCTGATAGTAGCATTTCATGCTCCGATGCTCTTCTTTGCGCTGCATCGCGCAGGGCAAAGGCATTTTCAGGAGATCCAGTGACGTACCAGGCTCTCCAAAGGGCTGCCAGACGGAGGCTTCTGCCCAGCAGTAAGCCTGGTGACATCAGAGCCAGTGATATCACCGAACACACTGTTGGGTTGAAGCCTCTGCCTAGCAGTGTGTTATTGTAAATAAAAAAGCCTTTGCCCTGCCCTAACATCATGGGGGAGGGGCTGCTTGGGTGAAATTCTGGGAATGTCCAGTTTCAGCTCTGAACCGGGACAACCCCTTTAAATGGTAATAGATTTACTATTAGATATATATATATAGTATAAATAGTTTTATGAAAAGTCGGTTAGTAAATTAGGGTAGGCTCACATCTACACTTTGTATCCTCTGCTGGTAGTCTATTCTGGCAGAGGAATAGACTACTGGAGTTACCATATCCAGCATTGGATACTGCCATGCACCGACAGATTCCCATTCACTATAATGGGATTTGACAGGGATCCCATGGGTTTCCAACATATATGGCAGATTTCTGCTGGAGAAATACTGCTGCATGCAGTATTTCTGGAGCAGGCTACTGGATTTACAAACCCCCTTAGGCCAAGTTCACACTTCAGTTATTTAGTCGTTCATTTCCATCAGTTATTTTTAGCCAAAACCCGTAGTGAAGCCTACTCAGAGATAAGATATAAGGGAAATATCTGAACCTGTTCTGTGTTTTTGACCCGCACCTGGTTTTGGCTAACAACAACTGATGGAAATAACTGACCAAATAACTGAAGTGTGAACTCAGCCTTAGATTTTAAACTGTCCAAAAATCGACATAGCTCTTTGTATTTATGGATACAAATGTTTTTTAAGTAACATATTTCTTTCCATGGCCTGTGGACAAAATAAAGATGTGAGAAAAAAAATAAATCAATATTTATATATAAAAAGAGCAGCACTTAATTTACCCTAGTGTTACTATTCTCCAGTTCTCCATGTTTTGTAGTTATGGTGTCGCAGCCCTATATCTTACAGATAGTCTACCATTTGTAAACACATCTTTTTGATGTTTCTGCCAACATCCTGGCAACACAGCAGTGCCATTTCAAATAAGCTAATTAACTTAATTGTTGATGAAGCATGAAACAGTTCATTCACCCTGTTAACCGCACCATGACAACACAAGATCTTCAGCCTGTGAAGTTACTCATCTTGAAAAAAAGAAAACCCTGTGGCCAATTCATTTCTATGTTTTTTTTTTTTCTTGATACATTTTAACTTTTGAAAATACATGTTAGTGGGAGCATATAAAGAAATTATAAAAGAGCAATAGCAAACGGTTTCAGAAAAAAAAAGCTAATCTCCCAGTATACTGCAATGTTTAGCACAGAAACAAGTCAGTCGATCCTTTATAAGGAAAGGGCTAAAAGTTCCAGCCTTCTAGACTGTATTGAATAGGAGAGGACAATGTGTTGATCTTTGGCTTTGCCAGAGAAAGGACCCAAAAATAAGTACCATAGTTTATATGGCCTTACATGCACAATTATTATTTCATACAGAGGGATCCTACTCATTGAGGGTGGATTTCCACTAGAGTTTTATAAGATATTCACCAGTGGGTCTCTGGCACATGTGTAGAGATTGTACTGCACAAAAACTGCAGGAACTTTGTGTGCCTTTATGTAGTGGTCCCTTGGGTGCCATATACATGAAGCCACTTTTGGCTAGGGTGAAAAGCTAGGTAATATGGCAGGTCTTAACTCTTGGATAACTTTTATTACATCAATCAGTCCTGAAAGGCCACATCTAGTTTTCAAGTGACATTGGGCCTTCATATATGTACATACATTATGTCCTATGCAATTATATTAGATAACTGTTGAAATTTTATTCATACATATGCCTCCATTTGGTTTAGTATGTAAATTGTATTGTATGTTGTAAAATTTGAATTCAGTGTAAAAAATTTTGTTGCACCTTTTACCACTGAAATCAATGGGGTGTAGGGACAGATTGGACAACTGATGCAAACAGTTATGAATGGTGCAATTCCTTCCATACACGAACAACATGCTATACAGTCTAAAAAAGCTCAGTAGTTACACACATTAAGAAGGTGACTGCCGATATGACCCAGAAACTTCTATTGGATGTTATGATTTTATATGATGGACACTGTCCAATCCACCAGTTTTACCAAGAAGTTTCCATAAATATTAAAAAATAACCTACTTTAAAAATTGTCCAAAATCTTCACAAATGCTTTCACAGCCGGGCCATTTGCAGACACCATGACCATAGAGGGTATGCGTAGCCCCAGTCTCCTCATGTGATGAGCTGTAGTAAAAAGAGAATAGCCTCCGATTAATCTCAAAAGCCATAATCGTTGGAGTCTGCTAGTGCCTGTCAGGTTACAATCACTGACAAACAGGTCAAAACAGGTCAATTCAGCTCAGAGCAGTCAGAAAAATTTAATCGTTCTGTTGAATAGTTCAACTGCCAAGGCAGGATGATGTTCCAATTAGGGAAGAAATAGAGCCAAAGATGACTTCTAATAAAGAAAGGAGAAATTACTATACAAGAGTGCATGGTAATTCTGACATATGACCTCAACTTAATATAACCATTGCAATATATCCTAGCTCAGTAAACTAACAATGATATTCTAATATCCTGCACAAGAAGTCTGCTTTCTGTGATTTAAATGAATAATATTGTCAGGTTCAATAGTTATTAAAAATAAAAAGATAGAACCACCAGTTTCTAACAAGTCTGCCTCAAGAATAGACTTCCTAGAGTGAATGCGCTCTTACTACATCTCAAAAAAGGGCAAGAGTTTATAATAAAGGATGTCACGTTATCAGTGGTTGTTGAACCTGACCCATAAACATATTTGCTCCATCAAGTCTTGTGAATTCCCTGCCTTTTTAACCCAGGTGAAGATGAATAAGGCTACATTCACACTCGCGTTTTGTGCGGATCCGTCTTGTATCTGCACAGACGGATCCGCACAAATAATGTAAATGCTTGCAATCATTAATAACGGATCCGTTTGCATTATTCATTATAAAAAAACGGATCAGTCTTGACTTACATTGAAAGTCAATAGGGGACGGATCCGTTTTCAATTGCACCATATTGTGTCAGTGAAAACGGATCCGTCCCCATTGACTTACATTGTAAGTCTAGACGGATCCGTTAGGCTGCAAGCTGCGTTTTAGTGACCGTCTAAAAAATGTAACTGAGACCAAACGCAGCCAAAGTGATGCATTCTGAGCGGATCCTTATCCATTCAGAATGCATTAGGTCCTAACTGATCCGTTTTGGGCTGCTTGTGAGATCAAAACGGATCTCACAAGCGGACCCAGAAACGCCAGTGTGAAAGTAGCCTTAGACAATTGCCTCTCTGTATTTTTTTCATAATATTTAATAATATGTATTGTATCTTTTTAAGGCAGTCACTATTTACGTCTTTTTATGGTGGCCTATTCAAAGTGTTACACAAGTCTTCCATGCAGCGAAGAGCAGGGGCTCAGCTTTCACATGAGCAGGGGCTCTTTCTCTTACAACCGTTAAGCCCCTTACATGCTGCAGTCAATAGCGACCATGGCTTCCAAGTGGTTTAGAGGGAGCTCCTTCTGTCTCCCATTGGCACCCCACAAAAAGAAATTGCGGGGTAGCAATGTCTTGGCCTAATGAAGACCCCGCTGCCTGTAGTGTTCCCCAACAAGCTGATCCTCTCCCCTCTATTCTGCAGGTCAGAATAGCATTGACAGTATACTTTGCACTGCATAAGAAGCAAAGGGTATTGCAGAAGCAATCAAAAGTCCCCTTGTGGGATAAGTAAATAGATTTTTTTTTATTTAATTAAACTTTTTTTTTTTTTTTTACTTTTTTTTTACTAAGTAAAAAAAGTATACCTTTTTCCCTTTTCAATGAAAAAAAATAGCAAAATTAAAATCCCCTCCACATAATTGGTATCATCGCCTCTGTAACGATCTACACTACATTCTATCATGCAATGTATCCCGTACGGTGAATGCTGTAAAAAACAAAAAGAAAAAAACACAAATGCCAGAATTGCTGTTTTTTTGGTTATTCACCAACAAAAATTTGAAAAGAGATCAAAAAAAGTATGTCCCCAAAATTATACTAATAAAAACTACAAGTCTTCCTGCAACAATGAAGCCTTCACACAGCTCCGCAGAACGAAAAATAAAAAAAGTTATGGGTCTGATTCGGGGATGTAAAAACATTTTACTTTTTTTTTTAAAGGGTTTTTAATAAAAATAAAAATAAATATCTGTAGCAGTATTACTGTTTTTCCAATTACCTCCAAAACACTAGAACTGAATGGTAAATTGGAATGGGAGAGAGCTGTTGTGAGCTGCAGTGCCAGACACTGCCACCATCATGGCTATGGCACTGAGTTTGGGTAAGCAAAGGGACATGACAATAACATATTATTAGCCAATCATAAAACCTCAATTTTATTTGATAATGTTCTCACAGATTTGGACCCAATGCCATGTGTAGCAAAACTAAATCTATTGCATATTATAGAAAGACTATTACAGCAAACATATTGCCAATTGTGCAGAAAAGGGTCATTGTTACACAAGTTTGCAAAGTAAGTTAACAAAAAATAGCAGTCAAGAGTTTTCAAAAAGACTGACTTAAAAGGCATCAATCAGAAGATTTGTACCCATGAAACTGGCTGACCTGTTGCATGTGCACTTGGCAGCTGAAGGCATCTGTGTTGGTCCATGTTCTTATGTGCCCACAATGCTGAGAAAATTAAAGTTTTAATATATGCAAATTAGCCTCTAAGAGCAAAGGGGGCATTGTCATTACACCTTGAGGCTCAGCTCTCTCTACAACTACCATGCCCATAGTACTTTGATTGACTGGACAGTGTAAACATGATCATGCCTGGCCCTGACTTCTAAGGTGCAAAGCTGAGCCTCTAGGTGGAAGGGTAATGCCCCTGTTGCTCATAGCGCCTCATTTGTACATAATAAAACTTCTTTTTTCTCAGCAATGCGGGTATATATGAACATGGGACAAACACAGATGCCTTCAGATGCCAAGCGCACATGTAACAGGTCAGCCAGATTCATAGGTACAAATCTGCTGACAGATGCCCTTTAAAACATTTCTCACCTGTCTCGTCTTGCATTTAACACTGAAGACTGTCCATTCACTAAAGAATGATGAGTTATTGGTGGTGATGCTTTGGAAGAGGTGGAGGAGGTAGTAGAAGAAGAATTGTTAGTAGTGAGGTCTAGCCCTCCATGTTTAATGCCATTGTCTTCTATACTGTGAACTCCAGTCACCTCTTTCCATAACTGCTGTATCTCTGCAGGGCTTAAACCTGCTGTAAAACAAACAGTACCTTATTAATAACACAAGACCCTGAATATTAAAACTGGACTTCTACAAACAATAGTGAGAAGCAGAATATCTGTGATTTTTTTCACTCAAATAATGTTGAGTTATTCAAATACTTTATGATCTGTGAGATATACTGGGATTGTCTAAGCATGGACAAAATCTTCAATGTGTTAGCTGTTGCAGTGATCACTTGAGGGTCTGATTCTCTACACAACGGGCAAACAGATTTTTCAAAGGGAATTCACGAAGAAATGCTTTTATATTGTCAACACATTGTAGTAAACTACAAGAATTGAAGTCCATAATACATGGGCAGTATGAGCTACCCAGAGCAAGAGCTGCCACCTTTAACCTCTCCACTCTGGTTTGTGGAGCCTAAAGCCTCATGCAAATGTCCGCGGAACACGGTCCGTGAGATACCGGACTGACATTGCAGGAGCGCACGGCGTTATTGCCAGTCCGGTATCTCACGGACCGCGTTCCACAGACGTCTGCATGAGGCTTAACTCAGGGAACCTTCTGTGATGACTATATAGGTCCTATGGACAAGGATTGTCCTGTATAACCACTTTAAGTTTGCCATTCATAACTGATAGCAATTTAAATGGGATCCTCCAACAATCTGATTTTCAGGAAACAAGGATAAGACATGTTGAATTTCAATTTAGCTAATTGTGTATGTTTGTGGGGGTATTACGGGAAGTAGCCAAATGAGTGCTTAGCTGACAGTTATCTTATACCTTTGCAATAATTGTTTGCATTACATATTTGTTCTAATGGCAAAGGGGGCTAAATACATCAGACTCAGAAAAAAATCAAATAAGATGATACATTCAGGAGAAGCAAAGGCAAATTTACCTTGTTGTAGAGACTGGACTGGAAGAGCTGACTGGCTGGGCGGGATAGAAATAAGTCCCTGCCGTTGAAGATTAAGCAGATGTTGTTGTTGCTGCAGTTGTTGCATCTGAAGGAGTTGCTGTTGGAAGACAAGCTGTTGGGCCGCTAATTGTTGCTGCTAACAAATAAGACACAGTAGACATTTTTTCACTGTGTTACATACATTATTCCAAAAAACAAGTGTTACATGTACATTGTGGTTGAAGTCCTAGGCATAGGTTTCCACAATTAATCATTACAAATGTATTGAAGCCAACAGAGGCCACTTTAATCACAGTAAAATAATGGACTTCAAAGGAGCTTGGCATTTCTAATGCAATAAGTTGATGTCTACCAACATTCTAGACCATAGGCCCTAACTTTTCCTAAAGTACAAAGGGTGCGGCTGGATACTCCTAGATGCTGGGCTGTCTCTGCAACGGCAACACCCCGTTGCTCCTAGAGTCTCTTTGCATATATGAAAACATCATTTTTCTCAGCGATGCAGGCACATATGAACATGGGACCAACACAGATGCCTTCAGCTGCCAAGCGCACCTGTAACAGGTGAGCTAGTTTCATAGGTACAAATCTACTGACAGATGCCATTTAAAGTACACATGGCTGAATTACTACCCAAAATAGCGATCCTAGAAATATAGGATGTTGAGGACTGGCCAAAACAACAAAACATCATATGACAAAACAACACACAACGTAACAACATATGATGTAAAATACGGACTCTTAGTCGAGGAACGTTAATAATTGTTTCTAAAATGTTCTATTTCTTATAATTTTATTTCTTTTTTCTTTTCTTTTATTCCTTCTTTTATGTATTAGTTTGTCATTTATCTTAAATCAAACGGTCATACTTGATTAATAACAATATAATTGAGATTTATTGTATACAGAGTTAACTATGATACATGTAAAAGTGTCATTTATAGGTATTGTTGACAATGCAAATTTGCTTGCTTTTATTGTTCTAGTATATATGTATGCAAGAAATGTTTCTTTATCAATGAAGAAAATACCAATAAAAATTACTTTGACTAAAGTACACAGTGAGGGGCATTTAACCCCTTCAGGACCCTGCCATTTTTCACCTTAAGGACCAGGCCATTTTTTGCAAATCTTACATGTGTTACTTTATGTGGTGATAACTTTAAAACACTTTTACTTATCCAAGCCATTCTGAGATTGTTTTGATTTTAATTTTTATGTTTTTTTTCTACTTTTTTTTTTTACACTTTTTTATAGTTCCCATAGGGAACTATAACAATCAATCATCTGATTGTTATTATCACAGATTCCAATGCACTTGCATTGGAATCTATGATGATTTTACTCATTTCCTATTGAGCCCTATTACAGGCAAGGGCTCCATAGTAAATATTATGCAGCAGCCTCCTGTCATTCATAAAAACAGGGGCTGCTGCATACACACTCCGGCTCTTCCGATCGCCACATGGGGGAGCCGGAGAGCAACCTAAAGTGCGCACTTTCGGTTTCAACGTTCTCAAATGCCATGGTCAAGATTGACCACGGCATCTGAGGGGTTAAATGTCCGTGATTGGCTTTACTGCTGGTTGCGGACATTAGCAGCGGGTATCTGCTAGAAGTAGTAGGTGGCCACCCACGGCTATGGCGCTCTCAGCAGGCAGGAGCGGGCGCCGTCTTTAAACACCCTCCCAGCGCCGTACATGTATGGCGCTGGGCGAGAAAGGTTAATCCATTTTTCTTGCGCTAACAATGCAAGAGTTAACCGCCAAACAAAACTCAATATTTATTACTCTGATTCTGTAGTTTACAGAAACACCTCATATGTGGTCGTAAACTGCTGTACGGGCACATGGCAGGACGCAGAAGGAAAGGAATTCTATATGGTTTTTGGAAGGCAGATTTCACTGGGATAATTTTAACTTGCGATTCTCGCGAGAACTTGAGCTCATTCTCCCAGGCTAAGGCTGAGTTTACACAAGCGTGTCCAGATAAGGTCAAACCCGCGCGAGTAGGTACCCAATTGCAGTCAGTTTTGACTGCGATTGCGTTCTGTTGTTCAGTTTTTATCGCGCGGGTGCAATGCGTTTTGCACACGCGTGATAAAAAACTGACTGTGGTACCCAGACCCGAACTTCTTCACAGACGTTCAGGTTTGGGTTTGGTGTTGTGTAGATGTTATTATTTTCCCTTATAAGATGGTTATAAGGGAAAATAATTGCATTCTTTAATACAGAATGCTTAGTAGGTGGTCAACTGAGGGTTAAAAAATAAAAAAATAATTAACTCACCTTCTCCTCTTGATCGCGTAGCTGCCGGTCTCTTCTTACTTCTTTAATCATGAGCTGCCGGCTAAAGGACCTGTGGTGACGTCAGATCACATGGTCCAATCACATGGTCCATCACCACGGTGATGGATCATGTGATTGGACCATGTGATCTGACGTCACCACAGGTCATTTAGCCGGCAGCTCATGATTAAAGAAGTAAGAAGAGACCGGCAGCTACGCGATCAAGAGGAGAAGGTAAGTTAATTATTTTTTAACCCTCAATTGACCACCTACTAAGCATTCTGTATTAAAGAATGCTATTATTTTCCCTTATAACCATCTTATAAGGGAAAATAATACAGTGAATAGACTGTCACCTCAGCAACCATGCGTGAAAATCGCACCGCATCCGCACTTGATTGCGGATGCTTGCGATTTTCACTCAGCCCCATTCACTTCTATGGGTCCTGCGTTGCGTGATAAACGCACAATATATAGCATGCTGCGATTTTCACGCAACGCATAAGTGGTGCGTGAAAATCACAGCTCATGTGCACAGCCCCATAGAAATGAATGGGTCCAGATTCAGTGCGGGTGCAATGCGTTCACCTCCCGCATTACACCCGCACGGAAATCTCGCCCGTGTGAACTCAGCCTTAAGAGCGTGGAGCTCTGATTGGATGCGCTCACAGCCAGGGAGAAGATAACCACTCCAAAGGAAAATACAAGTCTCCACCTAGTATAACCGAGTCGCCTCATTATAATATAAGGCGCCAAAATATACAGTGCCAACAGCAGACGAATGGGGGGGTTCTTTAGAAGAAAAAAAAAGTTACATGGCATCAGTGGGGGCCGCTCTATAAGGTAGGATAATAATTAGACTAGAGCTAGCCTGATGAAAGGTCCTCTTTAAGTCACGTCCACCAGCGCCGTACATGTATAGCGCGGGTCCTTAAGGGGTTAATAAAGGGTTTATGCCACTATTGTGGCATATAAAAGTCTTAAATTAATGCCCATGCCATACTTGCGCCATACTTTGTGACTTTTTGAGCTTTTCAACATATTTTCCAAAGTGGAAAGAAAAGGGTAGGGCTTACTAAAGGAACAGGGCTTCACACGGCCTGCTAGATTTACTATAACTTATGCCAGAAACTGATGTAAGTTATAGCTGAAGTGTACACCA
Organism: Bufo bufo; assembly: GCF_905171765.1. NCBI lineage: Eukaryota > Metazoa > Chordata > Amphibia > Anura > Bufonidae > Bufo > Bufo bufo. Next base: position 512,879,382 of record NC_053389.1, on the reverse strand, counting down.
GCCCATAGATGGCACAGACTTCACTTTCTGACACACATACATCTCTTCCAGAGATGTAATTAATTTATTAAGAGGCATCTGCCTATTACTAAATTATGTGCATCTTGCTCTGGTGCACAGGATTCAAGACAGTCTTGATAAATGTCAATCAGTATGTTTATAAAGGGTAAGTCAAATGACAACCCTGCAATATAGTATATGACTAACGTTTTAACCCTGTTGTGTAGGGGTGGGCTATATGGCCTAAAATCTATATTGCGATATAATTTTAAGCATGTGCGATATGAGATATATATCGCAATATATTCTATATTTTGGGGGGTTTAAACTATTTTTTTTTTTTTTTACTTTTTATTTAATAACTATTAGCCTCCTTAGGGGCTAGAACCCTTGTCCTTTTCACCCTAATAGAGCTCTATTATGGTGAATAGGACTTCACACTCTCCCTGCTGCCCTGTACATAGTGCACACAGCAGCAGGGAGCTGACTACGGCAGCCAGGGCTTGAGTAGCCTCCTGGCTGCCATGGTAACCGATCAGATCCCCGCGAATACACTGCTGGGGCTCCAATCAGAAGCTGCCACCCTGGGGCAACTGCAACCAATGATTTAATCGTGTGGAGGGGGGGCACAATTAATATAATACTTAGAAGCGGGGGAGTAGAAGGGAGGAACTGTGGCCACTGCGCCACCAATGAATATAGTTAATATGCCTGAATACAAACGTAGCCTGCATGTGCTGGCCATATCCCATACCTGGCCTCTATTACTGCGCGCCGTAATCCGTTAATTGCGGCGGATCACGGCGCGCAGTAATAGAGGCCAGGTATGGGATATGGCCGGCACATGCAGGCTACGTTTGTATTCAGGCATATTAACTATATTCATTGGTGGTGCAGTGGCCACAGTTGCTCCCCTCCTCCTCCTCCACTCTGCTCTCATTCGTGGCGCAGTGGCCACAGTCCCTCCTCCTCCTACTGTGTTCTCATTGGTGGCGGAGTGGCCACAGTCCCTCCCCTCCTCCTCCTACTCTCTTCTCATTGGTGGTCAGCGGCAGCTGCACACAGTGGTGAGGGAGGGACTCCCTCCTTCTCCACTGTGCCAGGTCAGGAGAACATTGTGTGTGCTGAGAGCGGCGCATGCCATGGTCTACTACGATATGGCGATCTAAACGAAATCTCTATCGTTGGCCAAGTTCATATTGTTTATATCGCCCCCACCCCTATGTGAATATATACAATATATATATATATATATATATACTGTGTGTGTGTATATATAATGAGATAGATGAATAGATATTTACTTCTAATGATCTACATTCTATAAATGTTATATACATTTTGCATTATTTTGGTTCTATTATGGAATATTAATTTTATGATCTGATTTATTTGTTACTTTACATTTAAAAATATCCTGATTTAATTTCAAAGGACAATAGCAAAAAATGTAAGTACAAAAAGTTTGAGTTCAGACAGGTGTGATTTAGAATCTTCAAGTGATATAATAAATACCATACATTGACCTAAGCTAAAAGTAGCACACTATTGTAAGTTTTTCTAGCAGGCAGATGTGTCTTTCAAAGTGTAATCCACAGCTACCCGTGTAGTCTCTGGTGATCTATTAGTAAATTGGGATGTAGCTATTATTCCAATAGCCTGTTAGCGCTTTCTTTTCTCTTGTTTAGAATACATTATACCCGCACTACATTGAAAAGAGAGAATTGCCCTATTAGAAAAAGTATAACTTCCAATTTTGTGAGGCATTACAAGACAAACCAGAGTTCTCTAGACTCAAGAGAATATAAGATGGCAGTCACACTTCAGAAAGAGACAAGCTGCTGTAGGAGACCTTTCCTTTTTAGTTTGGGGAAAAGAGAAACTTCTGATGCACTCACTGGAAAACAGACTGCATAATGGAGCAAGTCATGTGGATTGCCCAAAGCCTCAGGAGAAATAAGGGAACAATTTCTATGCTGTAGTTGACGTTTGTCTGAAATTCTATTCACAAATCCAAACAGAAACAAAGCCTCAGGAGGTCAGAACTGTTTCCTGTAGGTTTGCATAATGGGCAGCTTAAAGTCACTGTCTACAATACCTGCTGATCAATTTAAGTACTTCAACATGTTTTATTTGCATTATGTTTATATCTGATGCATTCTGCCGACAAGTGCAGGGTAGGCCTGAGAAGCTAGCTTGTCAGCTTGATTTATGAGCACATCAAACTGGAACTTTCTATTCGCCAGTCCAAATCTCCAGTAGCAGTTCATTAATCAGAGGCCCATGACTTTGAAATTTATGCTCAATCATTTTTGAACAATAAGCCAACTTTGAATGCTTCTTGAACTGTATCCACAAGGAAAAAAATAATTCATTATATTTCCTCACTGTTATAGTTGAGTACTATGGTTATTTTTTTTTTTACCTTCTAAGGTGTAAGAAAATAGCAGAACAAATTAGGAAATTATTCTTGCTTCATTCTTTATATAGAACTGTAGAATATTATTTGACAACACAAATGCAAACTTAAGTCTCATGCACACGACAGTGAATAATGGCCGTGTGACGGCCGTCTAAGTAACGGTTGTCACACGGCCATTTTTAGCACCAATGAATGTCTATGGGGCAATTTTTACATAGCCGTTCTTTTAACAGCCAGTGAATAGCGTCCGTCCATAAATAGGATATGTCCTATTTTTGTCCGTTTTCACAGTCAGATAGACCCATTGAAATCAATGGGACCGTTTTTAAAGGCCGATTGACAGGAGTGCACCCGTCTAACAGCCCTTAAAAACGGATGCACTTTACCCAGGAGGGGTTAAAAAAAAAAAATTCACCTCATCCACTATTCTTCTCTCTACATTGAGCAGGACCTGCCAAAGGACCTGCGATATGCGTGGTGACGTAACCACGTGGGAGCGCGCAGTGACGACATCGCCCACCTTCGGCAGGTCCTGTTCAGTGAAGAGAGAAGATACTGCGCTTTAATTTTTATTTTTTAAAATCAACAAAAAAAAACCAGTGGTGGGCCATTCTGGGGGCATTATTTAAACCATGGGGGAAATTATTTAAAATGGGGCTCTACATTGTGGGGCATTATTAAAGCTGGGGGCAGTAAAAAAATAATAATACTATGGGGGACATTATTTTACCAGGCTGCCTACATGGGGGACATTATTAAATCTGGGGACAGTAAAAAAAATTAAAAAAATCCTACACTACGGGGGACATTATTTTCGCTGGGGGCATGATTAAAGCTGGGGCAGCAACAACAAAAAAATATATATTACACTATGGGGACATTATTTTAGCTTCCTGTGGGTGTTCTCAGAAGGGTGGGTCTAGAAATAACTGCCAATCAAATTCTTTCATTTTTTAACGGACATGAAAAACTGATGCAAAACGGACACAGCCAGAAAATGGATGCACACATCAGTGTGTGCATGCATTTTTTGGCTGTGTCCGTTTTGCAAAATGACCATAAAAAACTGACAGTGTGTCCGTTTTTAACGGATGTTTTTTTTCACTGTCGTGTACATATAACCTTAATGTCAGTCAAACCATCACTTTGGTAACGAGGCTCAGTTTTGCACTGTATATTAAACTCATGGCAGCATGGCTTCCCTTTGTTAATATTTAGTGTATATGACATACACTGAAGCCTTGCAACCCTGGAGTGTTAGGTTCAAATGTGACCAAGGACAATATCTACATAAAGGGGGAGATTAAACATAGCCTGGCGGTGTAAGCCAGGCTATGTGCACTGCCAGATTCTGTGCCTAATTTATGATAAGGTGTATGCCTTGTCATAAATTAGGCACGAAATCTGTCAGTCCATGTGCCTCATCCCAAATCTATGCCAGGCCCTTTCTACACCAGAAAACGTTTGTAGAAGATGATAATCCATCTTCACCACAACCTCTATTTGTTATAGTAGAGAGGTCGGTGGAAAAATGACACTTGCACAAAATTTTTTGCACAAGTGGCATTGAAAAAGCCAAGAACACGCAGTGTGGTGCAGTGACTACTGCGTGACTAAGATAAAGACAAGCTCTATACAGTCCTGTGAAATGTGTTGGTAGACAGCCTGTCTAAGTTTATGCCATTTTTATACTGGCCATCTTCTTTGAAAGGACATCCCTTGTAGAAGACCATATTTGATGCAATGTTGGGTAGTTGTCTGGAAGAGGCTTTGCTATATCATTCAGTCAACAGTTAATACCATCCTCTATTTGTTTGAATTTTAATGGGGTCCATTGGGCATTCTTGTATTTTTTTGTGACAAAAATAGCTTTGCAGACTGCAATTATTTTGCTGTAAAATACAGTAAAGGCATACAGAAACGCAAGAGGACCCCAGTAACTATATTTGGTTGTCATTTTCTGCATTCTGAAAAAAAAAAAAAAAAACATTTTACAAACCTCTTTTGCTTGCTTTCCTGGGTGTGGTGGGGTTTGTGGTTGCTGTTGTTGCTGCTGTTGTTGCTGTTGTTGTTGCTGCTGCTGTTGCTGCTGCTGTTGTTGCTGTTGTTGCTGCTGTTGCTGCTGCTGCTGTTGCTGCTGCTGCTGCAAAAGCTGAAGATGTAACTGTTCTTGCTGTTTCTTGTAAAACTCTTGTAGTTGTTGCTGAATAAACCATTTTGACTTTAATAAATAAAGGCAAAAGTTTCATATATTACAAATTACCTAAACTTCACTACACTGGACTGTGATTGTGCTCCGTAATAACTACCATACTGACCTTTCCTAAGATCTTTGAAAACTCTTTCAGAACATTTTTTTTGAACTTTTAATAGAAATGATTTATATAAATATGTGCATTATGTATTATCTAAGCACGTTTGCCATCACTGTTTTGTCAATTATCAAGTGGCTTAGGTTTTTGAGAAGCTGCAGTTACAGACTGGGGCCAAATTCAAAGAAACCAACACAGATGAGGTGTTGCGTTTTTGTATAAAGGTACCTGCACACTAGTGCAGTTTTCAAGACAGAAAACCTGCATGGTTTTGAATCATTTTTTTACTTGTGGGTTTTGATGCAGATTTGATGCTTTTTTTGCCGCAGATCTCATCCTTGCATTGAAAAGGGTGAAATATAAAAATGCACAACAATTGACATGCTACAGATTTCTAAATCTGCAAATCAGGTCAATTTCCACATGGAAGAAAGATGCAAAGTATACATGAGATTTGCATAACTCTGTTGGTTCTGTATTATGATATGTTTTTTCTCCCCTCAATCTGTGTGGAAAAAACATGCATAATCTGGACCATTTGAAAAAAATATTGTTTTATTTAAAATTTGATCTGCTTAAGGCTACTTTCACACTGGCGTTTCTGGGTCCGCCTGTGAGATCCGTTTCAGGGCTCTCACAAGCGGCCCAAAACGGATCAGTTAAGCCCCAATGCATTCTGAATGGATAAGGATCCGTTCAGAATGCATCAGTTTGCCTCCGTTCAGCCTCCATTCCGCTCTGGAGGCGGACACCAAAACGCTGCTTGCAGAGTTTTGATGTCCGTCTGATGAAACTGAGCCAAACGGATCGGTCCTGACTTACAATGTAAGTCAATTGGGACGGATCCGTTTTCACTGACACAATATGTTGCAATTGAAAACGGATCCGCCGCCCATTGACTTTCAGTGTAAGTCAAAACGGACTGCATTATCATTATTTTATTTTATTTTTTTCATGGTAATGCAAACGGATCCTTTCTGAACGGATACAAGTGTTTGCATTATAGGTGCGGATCCGTCTGTGCAGATACCAGATGGATCTGCACCCTAATGCAGGTGTGAAAGTAGCCTAAGACATCTCTTTTGCGTTTGTGCCGTTGAGACATGTTAAGCCAATAAAGGGGTTCCCTTTTTTATGACCCTTTGGGTAAGGTAGAGTCCTTGCTCTGGAAAGAATGTGTGTACTGGTGAGTATGGGCTGCAATAACTGCTTTTAACAAATATGTTTCCTTTTATCTTTTTCTATCCTGGTAAATATACACTCATTGACAAAAATAATGCACCATGAAGGAGCTGTGAAAATCAAATGAAACTTTACATATGTGAATGTAATGATGATATGTAAGTAATTACAATATTAGAATGGAAACTGTCTATTGGGGAAAATGTACAGTTGTATGGAGGTTCTAGAACTCTGTTGGGCTGCATCCAGCCTGGAGACAAGATTAGATATGGTTGGGAATGGAGGCATTCAGGTTTGATATGGTATCTTGCAGCATTTTTGGCCACAGATGTTGCTGGAGTCCCAGCTGGTCAGACAAATGTTTGATTGGCGATAGATCTGGCGACCAGGCAGGCCAAGTTAGTATTGCAATCTGGAGCAGACATTCCTGGGAAACTCTTGCTCTGTGTGGGAATGTATTACCCTGCTGAAAAAGCCATTTGGAAGAACTGCTACTACTACTAATTAAGACCAACTGTTTATGCCCTACAGGTAGCTCCCCAGATCATCATACAAGCAGTTGAGATAGATTGCCACTCCACAGCAAAGGCAGTATTGAAGTGCTTACCACAAGGCCTCCATAGTTGAACCCAACCATGGCTGGATCCCAAAAAAGAACCTGGATTTGTTGCTAAGATGATATGGTTCCAGTACATAGCAGTCCAGGTTTCTCATTCAGGATACCACTGAAAACAAAGGTGAAGGTGGATGGCTGTATGGCATGGCTGTATGACATGTATTGGGTGCTATAACACAAAATATTCTGCTGCGTCCCGGCAGAGTCAGAGGCATGTGGTGAGGGTAGCACCTGTGTTTGAATGGTAGACAAGGAAACTATGTAGCTGCTATGCTTGAAGGAAATCAAATTATCATCTGAACTTGTGGTCTATCATGGGAATACGGTGTCTGTTAGCCATATGTGTGTGTCTTCATGTAAACACTGCTCCCAGCACCTTCTAACAGCTAGGTCAGAATGACTTAGATGGAAGGCAATTTATCAAAATGGCCATCCTGCCTCTCTTTGTCCAATGATGCACACCCTCTCAATGTTTGTCAACTGGCCAAAACATCTTTGAGTGTGACATCAACGATATGTCACCGAGAAGTACACTACCTAAAAGTAGCCTCTGAGAGCCTTTTCATAGGACAGTGGGGGAAGCACTTTTACGCCGTTTTGTTTAAAGACGCAAAGTGTAACCAGACTACATCTGTTTTCATTTACATATCTGCTTGAGGCATAACTGCATGCCGAAATTTGCAACAATCCAACATTTTTATCTGGGTGTGTTATTAAGGCAGAAACAAAAATGAAATCTGTCCATCTAGTTCAGCCTGTTATCCTGCAAGTTGATTTTTGTCAATGACTTTATGTTCAGTTAGTTATACAGGTACAAGATGAAAGTCTAAGGCTGTGTTTACATCCTGTGGTTTCATTATAAACTGAATTAACAGTGCAGTGCCAGATCTGTTGCACCACAAACACCAATGGCGCCTAACAGATTGCTCTGACTTATAAAGGGGTCAGCTGGCTTTTATCCCTAATTTTGATTGGAGAAATATTGCTAAATATTGTGCAATTTTTCCTCTCAAACGTGCAATATCTAGGCTACTGATGTAACCCCTTATGCAGATGTGAACAGAGCCTAACCTGACCAGCATATAACATAACCAAATCAATGTTTCAGGCTTATTTTGAAGCAATGTAAATTTATTGTATGCCAACACTGAAAAGTGCATAGTGGTGTATGTATTGTAATCTGCTATAATTATATTGTTTAATAATGTCAGTATAAATATTTCTACTACACCAATCTTTGTCTTCGGCTGGGTTCACATCACGTTTTTGTCTTACGTTTAAAGTATGCAAAAAAACATAAAAGTTTAATGTATGCCTCAGTCGGTTGCCATACAGTAGCACCTGTCACCATAGAGTTTCATTGTACCAAAAATGTATAGGTTAATATATACTTTTTTTTGCAGGATGGAAAAATGTAGTGTAATGCGCTTTTGTATCCTTTTCTCTTGCAAACGCTGGGTTCACATTACATGTTTGTCTTTCAAAAAAGTATGAATTAAAAGGATGTCTCAATGGCTGCCATACTGTGGCATCCATCACCATAGAGTTCCATTGTAAAAAAGAAAATAAATGTATATGTTTTTTTTTTTTACAGACGCTGCAGGATGGAAAAACGACCTATTACTTTTCTTTTCCCAACGTATTTGTTAAATTTAGGGCAAAAACGTGATGTTAACCCAACCTAGAAGAAACACTTACTCTACAAATTCATTATTTAAATAAATTTTAAGACTTCTGCTTCAGCCACTTGACTTTTTACTGCATATAAATTCACTCCTCATAAAACTCAATATGCTACATTTTCTTTAATATGGAAAACAGATCTATTATTTTTCCACTTAATATAAATGCTGGAAAATTCTCCAGCCTTATTATGACTAAAACAAGTGGTAACGTGTTATATATGATAAAACAACAATCTCCTGCATCTCTCTTTGACACTTCTTGTGCTTTGACAAGTCTAGAAATGTAATGTTCTGTTTCAGATGACAATGTAAACAATCAACTGACAGCACATTATTTTTTCCTGTGTGTGATATACACTGCTATAAAAGGTGAAGACGAGATAAACATGACAGAGGGCTTATGCAATCCTAACATCCAAGAGCTCAGGAAAAATTAACTGTTGAAGGAAGGTAACCAACATTACCTGTTGTAACATAACGGCTTGCTGCTGCTGGAGGAGGGCTTGGAGCTGCTGTGGAGACAGAACTTGCTGTTGAAGGATCTGCTGCATCTGCTGAGGGGTGATCACCTGGGGAGTCATCATGGCCACTGAAACAGGAACCTGCCATAAAGAGAAGAAAACATCACTGACAGGCTCACTTTAGATTCAGTGAATGCTTATGGCTGCATGTATTCCATTCACATCGATTGTCTGCTATACTGCTTCAGACCTGACTCATGTAATGTGAAACTGAGATATGTATGTCTATGATAGCATCCAGGAGCATGTAAAGAAGACTCCAAAACCATATCTACTTTTAGATGAAGGTAACAGACTTTTACTATCCAGAGCAAGCAGTTTATAGATGGCTGTGTACATAGTCTTCCACTATATTGGTGTAGGTAATGTTATTGCTTATGGCACTTATATATTGGCATTCATATTATGTTGTCTAGGTGGATGTCTTTCAAGCATACAAATGTACTAAACCATGTACGTGATTTAATTGTGTAGCTCCTTGTTTTATGTATATTATCTGACACTGGAGACTCAATCAAATCTGACTTTCCATTTCCATACAGAGGGGTGGAACATTTGAAGTGTGTACAACTTTTAAACTTGCTCTATATGGTATGAAGACAGTTTGCAACAAACAATAAGGGTAAGCATATAATTTACACCGATTTGTTTTCTACCAAACATGGCACATGTTTTAAATACCAAAATAGGTGAAAGTAGAAATTTTTGGAATCTAAGCATAGCTATAAATCAATGCAGGCATTTAATGGTTAACAGAAAATCAACGGCATTGAATACCCAGATGTCAAATCTGTTTGGAGGGGTCAAAAACAGAATCCCGATTAGTAACCATTTTAACTTATACCAATGTCTATATTTATTTCTGCAACTGGCACAAGTTACACTGTATACATATAGGCCATGATTTATTAAGAGCAGCATGTGCTACACCGGCTTTGATGGACCCTGTGCTGCCAGAGGCTCATCATAAGGCCTATTGCACACGACCGTATGGCTTTTTCAGTGTTTTGCGATCCGTTTTTCACGGATCCGTTGTTCCATTTTTTGTTTCCGTTGTGTTTCCGTTTCTGTTCCGTTTTTCCGTTTCGTTTTTCCGTATGGCATATACAGTATACAGTAATTACATAGATAAAATTGGGCTGGGCATAACATTTTCAATAGATGGTTCAGTAAAAAACGGAACGGAAACGGAAGACATACGGATGCATTTCCGTATGTGTTCCGTTTTTTTTGCGGACCCATTGACTTGAATGGAGCCACGGACTGTGATTTGCGGGCAATAATAGGACATGTTCTATGTTAAAACAGAACGGAAAAACGGAAATACGGAAACGGAATGCATACGGAGTACATTCCGTTTTTTTTGCGGACCCATTGAAATGAATGGTTCCGTATACGGACCGTATACGGAACGCAAAAAACGTCCAGTAAACGGGGAAAAAAAACGTCCGTGTGCAATAGGCCTAAATTATATGCCTTCTCCGGTCATCCATGGGCAAGACTGAACTCTTTAAATGACAAAAATACGTGGTCTCAAAAGACAGGAAATGCTCAACCCCAAATGCAGTTTTGCAGCTATGCTCAGGGGAGCAGATACTGCACTTGTGGCCTGTTGCTAAGGGCGAGCCCCAGCAAAAAAAATGCATACAATGGAGGACGCCCACAGCAGACCACAAGTGCCACAGATACATCCTACATCAGATGGTAAAATGTGTGGATGTAGAATAATACATACAATAAATAGTTCTAAGATTAGGTGCACTACTGTGGTGGATGCAAACAGTAACATCTGACTAAACCCTCACACTGATGTTAAAACTGAGACTTTAGCCAGTATATCCTTATATTAAGGACATACCTGAGCCCTCACACCACGCCAAGGTTTCTCAAGTGGCACAGGACCTAACGCTAAACCTTCCTGTACAGTATGAGTAGTACCAGGAGCCAGTGGGCAAATTACAGCAGCCTAAAGTCCGACTTACAACACAGCTCCCAGTTCCCTCCAGTGTAACTAACCACACATACAATGGGAGGAGGGAGGAGGCTCAGAGTCCCACCCATGGCTGGCTGATATGTTGCAGGCCTCACAGGTGCACCTAAATGCTGTTGGATGGTAATCAAGGGGCATTCAGATTGGAGTTTATACACCTCCACATATAAATATACAATTGAAATGACAAAAAAACGTGGCCTCAAAAAGCAGGAAATGCTCAGCCCCAAATGCATTTGTGTATTTATGCTTGGGGGAGCAGATACTGCGCTTCTGGTCTGTTGCTAAGTGCAATCCCCAGCAAAAAATGCATACAGTGAAGGATGCCCGCAGCAGACCACAAGTGCGACAGAGACATCCTACACCAGATGGTAAAATGTGTGGATGTGGAATGATAAATAGAGTAAATAGTTACAAGAATAGGTGCACTACTGTGGTGGATGCAAACAGTAACATCTGACTAAACCATCAAACTGATGTTAAAAATGAGACTTTAGCCATTATATTTATATTAAGGACATAACTGAGCCCATGGTCATGGTGGGGTGGGGCCCCATGCTTAGTTTGCTATAGGGCCCCATAGGTCCTTGTTATGCCCCTGTTATTCAAAACACCAAAGTATATAGAAAAAAGGTCTGCTAAATTAAGACATATATCAGGTTTATAACTGGCAGTCCAAAGATTTTGTGTGCCTAGGGCACAACTAAACATGACTTTGGGATATCTTTGACGGTAACATACCTGGTCATGTTGCTTTCATACTGAGAATATTTATGGCTATTGTATATAAATAACTAATTGTACTTTATGTAATGGTCGACATATATTTGCATATCTAGTATACTTTCTCATGTTCACAAATAATGGGGAAATCAGATGTGTGATGTATCAAAGCATGTCCAGGATGTGTGCAGGATATAACTAGGTCAGATGGAATCTAAGCTGGCTTACTAACTTATTAAGAAATGTTAATAACTTAGCAGCTTAGTAACTATATAGTAATATAAACATTCAAAGCATGGTATGCCCTTATATTTTGCCTATACACAATTTTTTGCCATTATAACAATCATTGACACAAATATGTATTTATCAATAATGAAATAGACAAGAAGACATAGACAGGTGGGAAGACCATATCAAATTCTATTTTACAATTCACCAAATTAAACTACTCAATGGACTGTAGAAAGTCACCATACGTAAGTCATTGATCGAAGAATCATTGGGAGTTCCAGGCCACGTTCTAATAGTTTACATGGGAGACTAATGCACAGCCCATTACAACATAATGACCAGACATTCAGTATACCAGTTACATCCATATATGCAGGTATCAAGTTATGCAATGTGACACAAACATGTAATCTGCAGACATTAAAACCCTGCAAGAACAGGATGTCAGCATTTACAAAATGCATTGAAAGGCTTGTTAACAGATGATGACTGACGAGACAGTAATAAAAGGTCCAATTTACAATTAGTTGCTTAGCGATGGCTGTGTACTAAAATACCAAAAATGAAGCTTCTGATTACAGCAATGTTTTCTCATATCCCACTCAAAAGAGAACACAGCAGTGAGCTCTGGATGCATCCGTTCCAGTTATTTATTAGATGCAGTGCTGTTTTTCTCACATGACAAGTGGAGAGATGGGCAGGATTGTTTGAACGCAATTACTTTGACCTTTGCTAATTACAGTTAAAAATTAAGGGTTTCAAAACACTTGCAGACACTTACAAAATTTCAAAAAAGTGTTAGACGTGTGGAGTAACCTTCCGTAGATAGGCGGAAAAAAAAACTAAACAAAAAACTAAGAAATAAATGTAACAACTTACTTAATTGAATCTTTGAGTAAGAGTGAGTTCACATCTGCTTCGTCATTTCCAGTTTTCTGTTCTATACTAGGAGCAAAATAATGGTGTGCACCTAACAGACACCAATGACACTCGGTAAACTCCCACTGACTTCTAGTGGGGACTGTTGGGTTTTGGTCATTCATTCTACCAGAAAAATTGTGCTGCATGCTGCACTACGGTATTTTTACAACAAAAATAATGGAATCTGAGACAGGCTTTGAATGGAGCCTCCATTGTAGAATGTGGCCTAAGTAATAAAATCAAGATGGAATAAGAATTTGAATTCAGCCCCATAGAAAGTCACATAAAAAAGGTAATCCAAATATGAATGACATTGGTTTACTCTAATGTAGGCATGCTGATATAGTAAACATACAAAACAACCATATTGCATCCTTTAGGGTTTTCTTTATTACAGAAATTATAAAGGACATGTAGATGGCTTTATTTTTTAGAATCCCATAATAAACTATATTTGTCATAATCCAATAATAAGTACTAATAATTTAAGCTGTAATTCTATACAACAGTTTTTCAGCTATAAAAATATGCCCCTAAGGTTGTTCAAGAGCATTTATAATCTGGGACAGGCTCTCCAATTGTCTGTAATAAAAATGATCACCCTTTTCTCCAGTGCTGGTGTTGGTCTGGTCAGTGCTCGTGACCGGCATGGTGATGTGCAGTTATATGGCACATGACCGTTGGACTAAATCACTGGCTGCAGCAGTCATGTGCCATATACCAGCACATTATGCAGTCTGTAAATAAGCAGTGTCAGGAGCACCAGACCAACCCCACAGAAAACAGCACAGGAAAAAATGGTGAGTATAACATGATTTTTTGCTCCAGATTCTTAATGACCTTGGATAACCCCTTTAAAGGGTTATCTAACCATTAATAGTGATGACCTATCATCAGTGATAGGTAGAGATGAGCGAATCTATTTGCAGATTCTGAGACTTGGCCCAAATCTCAGATTTTTTAGGCAGCGAATCAAACCCGAATCTTCTCTGATTTGATTCGGACAAAAATGGTAAAACAGCGTCTAGTAAGCAATTAAATAGTGTTCTGTCACCACCAGGCAGTTTTTTGCAGCCAAGCAATAACAACAGTTTTCGACGGCAATGATAAAAGTAGATACAGTTACACCTGACACAGTATCAGACCGAAGGGACAGGTGAGCGGGAATGGAAAAAAAAATTGAAAAAATTAACTAAAACGAGATAGGAGCTTTTCATTGAAAAAAAAATCTGGATTAAAAGGGGGTTATAAAGGGGGTTATATACTAATTTCCAGGGCAATTGGAGCAACTTTGGTTCGGAACGAATAGTTTAGGAAAAATTTGACGAATCCGAAACAAAAACGAATCTTGGAAGATTCACACATCTCTAGTGATATGTCATCAATATCTGATCTGTGGAATCCAACACCCAGGACCCCTGCCGATTAGCTGTCTTTATTACAGAACTTCATCTCAGACGTGCAGGGTAATACCGGTACCCTTTCCAAGTGAATGGAGTGAGTAATTATAATTACACTACATTGCTGCTCCTCAGGACACGAGACGTAGTGTAATGACGAGGTAGAGGACCATCCAGTTTTTACTGCTTTGCAATGGAAAACATGTGCAAAAATGTTGTGAGGAAAGTCGAAAAAACATTGTTTTTGCTTATGTGCTCTAAAATAAAGCAGTAAAAACTTGTATTTCAGGTAACTTTGGACTCTCTTGTACAAACCCTATTTTTTATACAGCACTAATAACAAATTTGAACATATTTTGTGGGATGGAAAACCCCTTTAAATCTCCCAATAGAGCTCAAGCCATGTTCCCCATTTAGGAATGCACAGTATTCTGTCCTAAATACCAACAGCACTCTTAATATTGCACATATTTTATTAACAAGAGGCCT